>NC_140977.1:9465576-9495576 GCF_056783735.1 Eptatretus burgeri | reverse complement strand
CTCCCCTCTCCCCATCCAGACCCACTTCCCCTCCCCTCTCCCCATCCAGACCCACTTCCCTCCCCTCTCCCCATCCAGACCCACTTCCTCCCCTCTCCCCATCCAGACCCAGTTCCTCCCCTCTCCCCATCCAGACCCACTTCCTCCCCTCTCCCCATCCAGACCCACTTCCCTCCCCTCTCGCCCATCCAGACCAACTTCCCTCCCCTCTCGCCCATCCAGACCAACTTCCTCCCCTCTCGCCCATCCAGACCAACTTCCCTCCCCTCTCCCCATCCAGACCCACTTCCCCTCCCTCTCCCCATCCAGACCCACTTCCCCTCCCCTCTCCCCATCCAGACCCACTTCCCCTCCCCCTCTCCCCATCCAGACCCACTTCCCTCCTCCTCTCGCCCATCCAGACCAACTTCCCCTCGCCTCCCCCATCTCGACCCACTTCCCTCCCTCTCCCCCATCCGGACCCACTTCCCTCCCTCTTCCCCTTCCAGACCCACTCCCCCTCTCTCCCTTCCAGACCCACTCCCCTCTCTCCCTTCCAGACCCACTCCCCTCTCTCCTTCCAGACCCACTCCCCTCTCTCCCTTCCAGACCCACTCCCCTCTCTCCCTTCCAGACCCACTCCCCCTCTCTCCTTCCAGACCCACTCCCCTCTCTCCCTTCCAGACCCACTCCCCTCTCTCCCTTCCAGACCCACTCCCCTCTCTCTCCCTTCCAGACCCACTCCCCTCTCTCCCTTCCAGACCCACTCCCCTCTCTCTCCTTCCAGACCCACTCCCCTCTCTCCCTTCCAGACCCACTCCCCCTCTCTCCCTTCCAGACCCACTCCCCCTCTCTCCCTTCCAGACCCACTCCCCCTCTCTCCCTTCCAGACGCAAACCTCCCTTCCGAGACCCAACCCTCCCTTCCAAGCCGAACCCCCTTTCCCTTCCGGACCCAACCTTCCCTCCCTTAACTCACGGAATGTTGAAGAGCAGCTCCTGATCCACATCGCTCTCCACGTACTGCAGACAACAGCCAGGATTTTGAGAGTAAAGAGTTAACAGAGTTCTATCCTGTCTCAAAATGTGCAACTTGTGCGGTACAAATCCAAAAATTCTTGATTTATCCACTTTACCCCCCAAAATATACACATTTACCCCCCAAAAAGTGCAATGGATTAAACAAAAAAACTTTTTTTAGAGCAAACGACAAAATCGGAATTTGAAGACTCGGAAAAACTTAATGTTTCATTTCACTTTATGACGCAACCAGCGTTCAGCAAACCATCTCAATTGAGCGTTAATCGAACATTCATTTGACGGTGATTGTCCATTTTGCCAAAGCCAAATAAACTCCTTTAAGCATTTAAATGGAAATGTGAAGCGTGAAGCAAGAAAAATCGAATCATGATTTTAAATTAAAAAAAAACAACAACAACACTAAAAGCACTTTAATGGAGCTTCTGATTGGAAATGAAAATAATAAATAAATAAAAACAACCAATCATCGAGTGATGGGACTCGCTCTGCAAGGTCGACATGTGTTACCACGTCCGGGATTGATGACGAGCCGCTTTCCTTGGCCACGGCAAGAAGTCAGCAAAGTCCAGAGGGATTGTCAGGCCGGCAGCGATCCAGATTGAAGTCTGGCTAGGTAGTCTGAGCGTGGGAACGGAGGAGGGGAGAGGTGTTGCGGTAATGGAAACGATGTCGAGAAGAAGGCTGGAGGCGATGCGTGTTCAAGAGACCAAGTGGAAAGCTGTTACCCGCAGTAGACGGAAGTAGCAACAGAGTTGGGATTATTGAATCGGAAGGGATAACCAAGGAGGTGTTCAGAGTGCAAAGATGGGAGGGATGGATAGTTAATGACAGGTCAACAACTAACGAGTGCCACGTCTGTGTTTGGGCCACAGAAGGGAAGGACCGAAGTCGAGAAGCAGGAGTTCAGGGATGCATCGGAGAGAATGATTGTGATGGTTGAGCTGGAGGTTAATGCTGTGCGCCGTTGGAGACTTCAACACGTAAGTGGAAGTTGTGGAGTCGATCTGGAGGTGAGAAAGTATTTAGCCGGAGCCGGTTTATTCTTCCAGAAGCGGGAAAGTCACGACATTACACATTGGAGTGGACAGCACAAGACGCAATTGGATCTGTTGATTATGAAGCAACAGCCGTGGAAGATCAAGGACTGCAAGGCAATTGTGAAAAAGCACGTCGCAACACAGCACAAACCTACATACAAGGAGTTTGTTCAGGAGATGATAATCGTGGTACCTCCCTGTGGCATGTGTCTGAACCCCGCATTGCCCCCTCTCCTCAATCCCTTCAATCGTTGCCTTGAAATCTGTCTACGTGTTTTGCATGACGTCTCTATGTAAGGGTACGAGGCCACCAGAGAGGATTCTGGATTGCAGGATACACAAGTGTGTGGAGCAGGATCGGTGTTCAGAAATGGAAGAGGGACACCAGACGGCATGTTTACACCGAGACAGTTGGTAAAGAGGTCAGAAGTGCGAGGGGAGGTGGCACTACAATTTGTGGACATTGAGATGGCATACGTCAGCCCGAGAGGGATGATCAGGACAACACTGAAGGTGGATGGAAGTGACGGAAGGACGAGTTAGGGTGGTGGAAGGCATGTACGAGAGAACAAAAGGAAACTTTTGGTTGGATCCTGAATGTTGGAGAAATTCTGAATTCCAACATCTGATTGAGGAAAGGAAGCGCAATCAACCCACCGACGTTCATTTACGGTAAGGCCACCGGTCAGCAAGAAGGTCACCGTGAAAGACTACGCATTATGATATGGTGATTGTTGCGGAGAACAAACAGATCATGCAAGTAGTGCTCGAGCGGAAGGTAGTGTTCGATAACTATGGACCGAGGACGAGACTGGAGAACATGGAGGTGATATGGGCCGGACAGGACAGGATGAGAGAGACAGACAGACAGGACATGACCATCAGGTTGGAGGGAAGGAGATTACACAGGTGAATAGATCTGTGTACCTTGGTGGAATGGTAACGGAGGATGGTCCTTCATGGGTCGAGGCATGGAGGAGGATACAAGCAGATGCGAACGCACAGAGGAAGGTGAAAGATGCACATCCACATTGTCCACCCCTTGCGTTCTCCCTTACCCCTCGTCGTTACCTACGTCCCTCGTTTGTCCGTTGCCATGGACCTTCTTCCTCGACCCTGCTGTTGGCGTTTCCCCTTAATGTCATGTCCCGACGTGTTCTGTGTCCAAGCTCCTCCACGAGCCTTCACCAAGTAAGGAAGTAAGTGAATGAATGAATGAAGCTGATGGAGATCTGTGTACGGAGGAGTTTGACGGGAGTACAAGGAAAGGGGGAGGCTCAGGTGGGCAGTGGGGGCATCTGGTGCGGATGGAGGAAGATCAACGACCAAACAAGAGGAGATCGCTCGAAGAGCAAGTCACAAGGGGTAGATGACGTTTACACAACTCGTGACGTCTCACCAAATCGATCAACTCAAAGGTTAAAGGTCGATCTGGGGGGGGGGGGGAGGGGGGTCCGAACTCGCCTTGCTTCTGTCGGTCCGTTCATCCCACGCCCGCAGCACCTCCTGTCCGCTGCCCTCTCGCGCCTCGTTCAGACACTCCACGTTGTCCTTGTCGATCCGCAAATAGAGGCCAAACCCTCCTCCCGGTCCCGTCCCTTCAGAACCTTCGTTTCCACCACAACTGCAACCGCCCCCTCCGTGACTGTGCCCATGTCCCGCCATTTTGATCGTCCTGCCGTCGCGGCTTGTGGTTGTTTTTTTTTAGGTTTTCCGGTTGTGGTTGTTTTTTTTAGGTTTTCCGGTTGTGGTTGTTTTTTTTAGGTTTTCCGGTTGTAGTTGTTTTTTTATGTTTTCCGGTTGTGGTTGTTTTTTTTAGGTTTTCCGGTTGTAGTTGTTTTTTTAGGTGTTCTGGTTGTGGTTGAATTTTTTAGGTTTTCCGGTTGTGGTTGTTTTTTAGGTCTTCCCACCATTTAAAAACATGAATTTGAAATGTAATCTGGCACACTTACTGTGACGGACGTGTTTGTCGGATGTTTAGGTGTTCTGTATTAACGATGTTGTGTCGCGTCGTCGGGTGCGAAATTTACTTTTTACACAGAAATTCAACGAATCAAAGCGGAGGACGGCTGAGTTAGGCCCCGCCCCTCACTTTGTTGGCGTGGCGATAAATTACCACAAATTTTAAATAAAACCATCCCATCTATTTACCACGTACTCACAGGTTGAGGTCAATCCGTCAGTGAAGCCGGGAAGGATGAAATGTAACATTGGGAGAGACGATGGTTGACACTCGGTGGTGGAGGGAACACAAGGTGACGATTATGGTGGTAGAGGTGACACAAAGTGATGGTGGTGGTGGGTAGGGGACAAGGTTGATGGGGTAGAAGGTTGGTGGTGGGGGTGGGTCGGAGACAAGGTTGGTGGTGGGGGTGGGTCGGAGACAAGGTTGGTAGTGGGGGTGGGTAGGGGACAAGGTGGGGGGGGGTGAGGGTGGGGGGGGGGGGGGGGGGGGGGACAAGGCTGGTGGGGGACAAGGCTGGTGGGGGACAAGGCTGGTGGTGGGGGTGGGTGGGGGACAAGGTTGGTGGTGGTGGGGACAAGGCTGGTGGTGGACAAGGCTGGTGGTGGGGGTGGGTGGGGAACAAGGCTGGTGGTGGGGGTGGGTGGGGAACAAGGCTGGGGGTGGGGGTGGGTGGGGGACAAGGCTGGTGGGGGTGGGTGGGGGACAAGGCTGGTGGTGGGGGTGGGTTGGTGGGGGTGGGGGACAAGGCTGGTAGTGGGGGTGGGTGGGTGGGTGACAAGGTTGGTGGTGGGGGTGGGTGGGTGGGGGACAAGGTTGGTGGTGGGGGTGGGTGGGTGGGTGGGGGACAAGGTTGGTGGTGGGGGTGGGTGGGGGACAAGGCTGTTGGTGGGGGTGGGTGGGGGACAAGGCTGTTGGTGGGGGTGGGTGGGGACAAGGCTGTTGGTGGGGGTGGGTGGGGACAAGGCTGTTGGTGGGGGTGGGTGGGGGACAAGGCTGTTGGTGGGGGTGGGTGGGGGACAAGGCTGGTGGTGGGGGTGGGTGGGGACAAGGCTGGTGGTGGGGGTGGGTGGGGGACAAGGCTGGTGGGGGTGGGTGGGGACAAGGCTGGTGGTAGGGGTGGGTGGGGGACAAGGCTGGTGGGGGTGGGTGGGGGACAAGGCTGGTGGTAGGGGTGGGTGGGGGACAAGGCTGGTGGTAGGGGTGGGTGGGGGACAAGGCTGGTGGTAGGGGTGGGTGGGGGACAAGGCTGGTGGTAGGGGTGGGTGGGGGACAAGGCTGGTGGTAGGGGTGGGTGGGGGACAAGGCTGGTGGTGGGGGTGGGGGGGGACAAGGCTGGTGGTAGGGGTGGGTGGGGGACAAGGCTGGTGGTAGGGGTGGGTGGGGGACAAGGCTGGTGGTGGGGGTGGGTGGGGACAAGGTTGGTGGTGGGGGTGGGGACAAGGTTGGTGGGGCTGAAGGTTGGGGGTGGGTGGGGGGACAAGGCTGGTGGTGGGGGTGGTGGGGGACAAGGTTGGTGGGGCTGAAGTTTGGGGGTGGGTAGGGGACAAGGTTGGTGTTGGGGGTGGGTAGAAGACAAGGTTGGTGGTGGGGGTGGGTGGGGGACAAGGTTGGTGGTGGGCAAGGTTGGTGGGGGTGGGTGGGGGACAATGTTGGTGGTGGGGGACAAGGTTGGTGGGGGACAAGGCTGGTGGTGGGGGTGGTGGGGGACAAGGTTGGTGGGGCTGAAGTTTGGGGGTGGGTAGGGGACAAGGTTGGTGTTGGGGGTGGGTAGAAGACAAGGTTGGTGGTGGGGGTGGGTGGGGGACAAGGTTGGTGGTGGGCAAGGTTGGTGGGGGTGGGTGGGGGACAATGTTGGTGGTGGGGGACAAGGTTGGTGGGGGACAAGGTTGGTGGTGGTGGGGGTGGGTGGGGGACAAGGTTGGTGGGGCTGAAGGTTGGGGGTGGGTGGGGGACAAGGCTGGTGGTGGGGGTGGGTGGGGGACACAGGTTGGTGGGGCTGAAGGTTGGTGGTGGGGGTGGGTAGGGGACAAGGTTGGTGTTGGGGGTGGGTAGAAGACAAGGTTGGTGGTGGGGTGGGTGGGGGACAAGGTTGGTGGGGCTTAAGGTTGGTGTTGGGGGTGGGTAGGAGACAAGGTTGATGGTGGGGATGGGTGGGGGACAAGGTTGGTGGGGCTGAAGGTTGGGGGTGGGTAGAAGACAAGGTTGGTGGTGGGGGTGGGTGGGGGATAAGTTGGTGGTGGGCAAGGTTGGTGGGGGACAACGTTGGTGGTGGGGGTGGGTGGGGACAAGGTTGGTGTTGGGGGTGGGTCGGAGACAAGGTTGGTGGTGGGGGTGGGTAGGGGACAAGGCTGGTGGTGGGGGTGGGTGGGGGACAAGGTTGGTGGGGCTGAAGGTTGGTGTTGGGGTGGGTAGAAGACAAGGTTGGTGGTGGGGGTGGGTGGGGGACAAGTTGGTGGTGGGCAAGGTTGGTGGGGGTGGGTGGGGGACAATGTTGGTGGTGGGGGTGGGTGGGGGACAATGTTGGTGGTGGGGGTGGGTGGGGGACAAAGTTGGTGTTGGGGTGGGTCGGAGACAAGGTTGGTGGTGGGGGTGGGTAGGGGACAAGGTTTGGTGGGGCTGAAGGTTGGTGGTGGGGGTGGGTAGGGGACAAGGCTGGTGGTGGGGGTGGGTGGGGGACAAGGTTGGTGGGGCTGAAGGTTGGTGTTGGTGTTGGGGTGGGTAGAAGACAAGGTTGGTGGTGGACAAGTTGGTGGTGGGCAAGGTTGGTGGGGGTGGGTGGGGGACAATGTTGGTGGGGGTGGGTGGGGGACAATGTTGGTGGGGGTGGGTGGTGGACAAGTTGGTGGTGGGCAAGGTTGGTGGGGGTGGGTGGGGGACAATGTTGGTGGGGGTGGGTGGGGGACAAGGTTGGTGGTGGGGGACAAGGTTGGTGGTGGCTGGTGGTGGTGGGTGGGGTGGTTGGTGGTGGTGGTGGGTGGGGTGGTTGGTGGTGGTGGTGGTGGTGGGTGGGGGACAAGGTTGGTGGGGGGTGGGGGACAAGGTTGGTGGTGGTGGCGGTGGTGGTGGGTGGGCGACAAGGTATTGGGTGGGGGGAAATGTGGTGGAAATGGTGTGTGGGGGACAAAGTGGTGATGGTTGTAGGGGATGTAGTGTCGTGGTAGTGGGTGGGAGATGTGGTTGTGGTGGTGGATGTCTTTGTCACTGAAGCTCTTGCCAAACGTGCGCCAACAATCACTCCTCTTTTAAAGTCACTGAGGTTTATGTCCTTGGCCCTTTTTGTTAAAAAAAAAAAAGAATTGAAAAACAATCTCCACAAAACAAACTCAACTAGAGGGGGAGCACTCGGTAGAGTGCAAAACATCCGCCGTCAATACTGCTGAGTCACTTAAGTGAACCTGATATCCCATTCATTGTCGGTCAAAACGGATCAGACTCTACTGAATCACGATTGAATAAACTAAACTAGATCGACGCGCATGTAGAAATGCCCCAAAAAAAAAAATCGAAATTTTTTTGAAAAAAAGTTGCAAAATTTCTAATTTTTTTTTTCTCGAACAAAATTTTGGGGGGGGTTGGAAATCACTTAAAACATGTAGAAATGCAAAAAAAACAATTCAAATATTTTTCAAATAAAATCGAAATTTTTGAAAAAAAGTTGCAAATTTTTTTTTCTCTGACAATTTTTTTTTTGGTTGGAAATCACTTAAAACATGTAGAAATGCAAAAACAAAAATTCAAATCTTTTTTTCAAAATGCCCGCCATAGCGGCCATATTGGACTTTAGATCAATTCCAAAAATGTAATGGCATGATCCTAGGACCATACCTAATCCCCCCACCAAGTTTCGTCGAAATCCGTCCAGGAGTTTTTCCATAATACTGTTCACAAACAAACAAACAAGCAAACAGACGGGTGAAAACAGTAACCTCCGTCCATCTTCGATGGCGGAGGTTAACAACAGAAACAAACGAGAAGGGCAATCTTCAACATGGCGACATCACCAGATATTCCTCCACCCACATTATTACATCATTATACGTACGTGTACCAAGTTCGATTTAAATCCCTGAACCCAGATTCAAAATTATTAAATAATTCTAGCTGCCAGACCATGCATTGAAATTTAAAACATATTGTTACGGCTGTGGAAATTCGCATGACACCATAAAGGGCCCTCAGGTGAGATATCTCTGTAGGTACATGTGTAGTTAGCCCAAACCCGTTGTATAGAGGGAATTTATGTGATCCATTCGGGCTGCGATCCTTCAGTTAGTCGTTTTTCTTTCTCTATCTTTTATTTCAAACAAACAAAAACCGCCAACGATGCTAGTGGGCTTTTCCCGCCATTCTTCCCCGCGCTTGGTGTGAGGGAAGGGGGAAGGGCAGCTCGCCGCCGATTGGTGAATGAACAGCGTGAGGCGGTCGGGCTGAGGGAACGCCCCTTTTCGAGAACCTCCTTGAAGGAGGGTGGAGCCGAAAACAGGGGCGGAGTGAAGGGCGGAGCCCTGCGCTATAAAAGACGGACACGGGCGGGGCGCGTTCTATCTCTCTTCCTCTTGCTCTTCCTCCACTCACTTCCTCCTCCTCTTCCTCTTCGCTCGTCTGCGTGTGGTTGTTGCTGTTGTTGGTTCGTTCTTCAGAGAGTTCTCCTACGAGTCCAGCTGGAGGGAGTCGAGTCGGCGCATCCTTGTCCTGGGCCCTGTCGCCGTCTACAGCGGGAGAGGGCGAGCCTTCTGTCAGGTGCCGGAAGCCCCGTTCGTGGCGCGGAGCGGCTACACGTGCTGGCGCGAGGTGCGAGTCGCAGACCACATCGGGGGAGGCTCAGATTCGAGGTCAAGGACGCGACGCTGGACGACGCGTGCAGGGAAGTCGCAACTTTCTCTTTTCCTTTGGGTTTGTGTAAATGACTGTGGGTGGTGCCTGTCCTTCAAGTAAAACTGGTTAAGTGTTGCCGTGTGTCGGGTTTAGTCGGGACATCTCTTTTGCCTGTGATTGTGTATACGTGCCATTTCTTTCTTTGCTTTCTCTGTGCATTATTATTGTGACTGTAAATACGTGCCTTCCGTGCTGGTCTGCGTGTGCAATTAAACGTGCTTGTGTGAACTTGTTCCCCGTTTCGCTGATAAATCGCCTTTCCTTTGTTTGACTTTCCATCTTGCATCACGTAAGGGGTTCGTAGTGGGTTCAACATCCCGGTAATTCATCGGAACCGTCAAGGCCGACGATAACACCGCTCGGTTATCACTGTAGCACGGAACGGACCGCTTAAGCGGTTCGTGTCCGGAGTCGGCCTGTGGCGTGGTATGATCGCCCAGTCGACCACTCGCGCAGGTACTTAGGTAGATCGAATTTGGCGAGCAACCCTATCCTTCGCGGGTGGGCAATTGGCACGATTGTGGTGAGGTTAAACCCCCATCCGTGACTAGCTCCCGGCGTTGTTCCGAGAGGGTCACGACTGACTTGTCCGTCCGGTGGGCGACGTGCCGCGATTCGAGTTACGTGGCCGTTCGCACGCCGGCGGGCACGAATACGCAACAATATATTCACCATGACTACTGAATCATAATTGTGACATTTCACTTCAATTGATGAAGCAGTTCAAGAGAAAGAATTTAAAAAAAAAAACAGATTTTTGTTCAATCCAATATGGCTGCCAGACCATATGACCTGTTGATGATTCGTGAACACCCTGGTACCCCCAAGGTTTGGGGAACATGCAGGTGAAGTTTCCCCTCGATCTGTCAAGCCGTTGTGGAGAAGGTTTTTAAAGGTTTATTGTTCAAAAAAATCATAGCTGCCAAACCATGTGACCGATGATGTCATAGGTGGAGAACTTTTTCTTCCTCATGGATAGACGATCTTACCTGTAAACATTTGCCTCGAGCTGTTTCGGTGCAGACGATTTTTGAAGGTTTTTATGTTAAAAACAATACGGCTGCCAAACAGGGTGACCGATGACCTCATCAATTTTTTTTTCGCCCATACAATTTAGCCCTATATGACCCTCAAAATTTTTCATACTGATCGGACAAAGTGTTCTGCATATGCAATTACGATGTCATAACGAAGCCACCTATGACAACATAAAAAAAAAAAACACTTATTCCCCATGAAGATTACATCACATGTTCCAAGTTTCAATTTTTCCCATGCAGCGGTTTCAGCAGTACAGAAGTCCAAAGTTTTTCCTGTTTTTCCAACATGGCTGCCACACAACGTGACCTATGACGTCATAATTATCATTCAAACATTCTCCATGAGTAGTTGCACCAATGGTGGAAAATTTATGTCAATCGGTTAAGCGGTTGCAATTGGTTTGGACGGGCGTACAACCTGCAAACATAATAGGCGGAGGCACAAAAAAGACCAGAAACAGAATGCAAGGATCAGAAAATCCAACAAATCCAACAAACAAACCAAAACTCTGAAATGAAAAACAATAAATCAGAAATTATAATATAAACTAGAACTGCCACTTTATAACTGCTGGCAGTGATGACCGGGTACCCAGTCCGTCCGCCTTTGACACAACTGACACAACGTGAGACTTAAATCGTAGTCGCAAAGTTTCGCATTTATCGGATAAGCGGTGCCAGAGAAAACATTATTTAATGGTGATACAAACACAGGCCTGCTTCGAGACGGCGCGGAACAGACGAGTTACGAACCGGGCAGCACAAAGCGTTCAATTTCCTTATTACTGGCGACCAGATTCAAATAATTAAATAATTCTGGCTGCCAAACCACACGGCCGATCAGGTTGAAATTTTAAACTTTTGTTTCCCATGTAGCCTAAATTATAAATATGAAGTTTCGCATATATAGAAGTAGTGGTTCCAGAGTAAACATGAATTAATATTTATCCTTCAATCTAAGATGGCGGCCAAACCATGTGACTTGTGACCTCATAATTTTTACCATGTATGCAGATGTCATGGAGGATGACAGACGCATATTTTCGCTTCGATAGGTTAAGCAGGTCCAGAGAAAACATTATTTAATATTTTTCTTAAATTCAACATGGCTGCCAAACCATGTGACCTATCAATTAGAAATTAACAAACTTGTATTCCCTACTCATGTGCAATAGGGGTGTGAAGTTTCCCCTTGATCAGATCAGGTGTTCTGGAGAAGAAGATGTTTGAATGTTTTAAGGTAAATTCAAGATGGCCGCCAAACAATGTGACCAATCAAGAACAAATTAACAAACTTGAGAAAGGACCTCATGGGGAATATATGTGTGAAGTTTCGGCTTAATCTGTCTTGCCTTTCTGGAGAAGAAGATTTTTAAAATTTATTCATTTTCAATCCAAGATGGCTGACGAACCATGTGACCTATGACATCAGAAATTTATATTCTGCTTCCAACTGGGTATTGGAACACGTTTGTAAAGTTTCGTGTTAATCGGTAAAGGTGCGTTTTTCTATCCAAGATGGCCGCCAAACCATGTGACGTGTGATGTCATAATTTTTACCATGCGTGCATACACGATGGTCGATGATAATTACAAATTTTCGATTCGTTTGGTTCAGCGGTTCCAGAGAAAACATTATTTAATATTTTTCTTAAATCCAAGATGGCGGCCAAACCGTCTAACGTATCAATTCGAAATTAACAAACTTATATCGCCTACGTGTCCCGAATATAGTTCTGAAATCTCCCCTTCATCCGACCAGCGCTTCTGGAGAAGAAGATGTTTGAAGGTTTTAGGGTTTTTTCAAGATGGCCGCCGAACCATGTGACCGATCAAGAACAAATTAACAAACTTGAGAAAGGACCTCATGGGGAATATATGTGTGAAGTTTCGTCTTCATCTGTCTTGCCCTTCTGGAGAAGAAGATTTTTAAAATTTATTCATTTTCAATCCAAGATGGCTGCCGAACCTTGTGACCTATGATATCATAAATTTAAAATCTGCTTTCCATCGTCGACCCGAACAAGTGTGTGAAGTTTCGTGTAAATCGGATAAAGTCTATTTTTCTATCCAAGATGGCCGCCAAACCATGTGACTTCTGAGGTAAAAATTTTTTACCATGTATGCAGACTTGAGGGAGGAAGGCACTTGCAAATTTTCGCTTTGATGGCTTATGAAATGCCAGAGAAAACATTATTTAATATTTTTCTTAAATCCAACATGGCGGCCAAACCATGTGACCTATCACTTTGAAATTAACAAACTTGCATCGCATACATGTCACGAATATAGTTCTGAAATCTCGCCTTCATTGGACCAGCGCTTCTGGAGAAGAAGATGTTTGAAGGTTTTAAGGTTTTTTCAAGATGGCCGCCAAACCATGTGACGTATCAACAACAAATTAACAAACTTGAAAGAGGACCTCAGGGGGAATGTGCCTGTAAAGTTTCGCCTCAAACTGCACAGCCGTTCTGGAGAAGAAGATTTTTTTAAAAAAAACACAAAAAACAAGATGGCGGCCGAATTACGTCACTGATGACGTCAAAATATTTTTTTCTACGATGAATTTTTGTGTAGATGATGCTCAAGAAATTTCAAATTTTTGCCATGTGGCGTTCTACTTGACGAATTTTTACTGGGATACCTCTTCACTGATGACGTCACGAAAAATCACACGTATACCCGAGAGGGAGCTTGTTCAAATGTATCAAGCGAAATTTTTTACACTAGAAGGTTTCCGAGATACAGAGGTCCAAAGTTGATCTGTTTTTTCAAGATGGCGCCCGTATCACGTGACCTATGACGTCATAATTATCAATTATGTATGCTATCAAAAAAGATACATATTTGGTGAAAATTTTGTGTCGATTGGTCTTACCATTTCTGAGAAAATGGCATTTAAAGCGAAAAAATTTGGAAATTTTGCAAATTTACGGCGGAAGAATAATAATAATAACTAGAACTGCCACTTTATAACTGCTGGCAGTGATGACCGGGTACCCAGTCCATCCGCCATTGACACAACTGATACAACATGAGACTTAAATCATAGTCGCAAAGTTTCGCATTTATCGGATAAGCGGTGCCAGAGAAAACATTATTTAATGGTGATACAACCACAGGCCTGCTTCGAGACGGCGCGGAACAGACGAGTTACGAACCGGGCAGCACAAAGCGCTTCAATTTCCTTATTACTGGCGAACAGATTCAAATAATTAAATAATTCTGGCTGCCATACCGCATGACCGATCAGGTTGAAACATTAAACGCATGTTTCGAATGTCGGCTAAATTACAAATGTGAAGTTTCGTATATATAGAAGCAGTGGTTCCAGAGTAAACATTAATTAATATTTATCCTTCAATCCAAGATGGCGGCCAAACCATGTGACTTATGACGTCATAATTTTCAACACATGTGCAAACACGAATGTAGACGATAAGCGCAAATTTTCGCTTCGCTAGGTTAAGCAGTTCCAGAGAAAACATTATTTAATATTTTTCTTAAAACCAACATGGCTGCCAAACCCTGGGCCCGATCGCGTTGAAATTTCAAACCCTCATTCCGCATGAGCGTTCCACCATAAACTTGATGTTTCACATTTATTGATGCAGTAGTTCCAGAGTAAACATTAATTAATATTTTTCCTTCAATCCACGATGGCTGCCAAACGTTGCGTCGTACCTCAAAAGGGGGTGAGAACTTTTTATTCGTCATGGAGAGGCGGTCATAGTGGTGGAGTTTCGCCTGATCTGTTCAGTCCTTTCAGAAAAAAATAAGTTTAAAGATATTATTTTATAATACAAGATGGCTGACGAACCATGTGACCTATGACATTACAAATTTAAATTCTGCTTCCAACTGGGTATTGGAACACGTTTCTGAAGTTTCGTGTTAATCAGAAAAGGTGCGTTTTTCTCTATCCAAGATGGCCGCCAAACCATGTGACGTGTGACATCATAATTCTTTTACCACGCATGCACAGACAAAGGTAGATGATAATTACAAATTTTCGATTCGTTTGGTTAAGCGGTTCCAGAGAAAACATTATTTAATATTTTTCTTAAATCCAAGATGGCGGCCAAACCATGCGACTTATCAATTCTAAATTAACAAACCTATATCGCCTTCCTGTCCTGAATATAGTTCTGAAATCTCCCTTCATTGGGCCAACGCTTCTGGAGAAGAAGATGTTTGAAGGTTTTCGGGTTTTTTCAAGATGGCCGCCAAACCATGTGACCGATCAAGAACAAATTAACAAACTTGGAGAAAGGACCTCATGGGGAATATATGTGTGAAGTTTCGTCTTAATCTGTCTTGCCCTTCTGGAGAAGAAGATTTTTAAAATTTATTCATTTTCAATCCAAGATGGCTGCCGAACCTTGTGACCAATGATATCATAAATTTAAATTCTGCTTTCCATCGTCGACCCGAACAAGTGTGTGAAGTTTCTTGAAAATCGGATAAGGTCTATTTTTCTATCCAAGATGGCCGCCAAACCATGTGACTTCTGGAGGTAAAAATTTTTACCATGTATGCAGACTTGAGGGAGGAAGGCAATTGCAAATTTTCGCTTCGATGGCTTATGAAATACCAGAGAAAACATTATTTAATATTTTTCTTAAATCCAACATGGCGGCCAAACCATGTGACGTATCACTTCGAAATTAACAAACTTGCATCGCATACATGTCACGAATATAGTTGTGAAATCTCGCCTTCATGGGACCAGCGCTTCTGGAGAAGAAGATGTTTGAAGGTTTTAGTGTTTTTTCAAGATGGCCGCCAAACCATGTGACCTATCAACAACAAATTAACAAACTTGAAAGAGAACATCAGGGGGAATGTACGTGTAAAGTTTCGCCTTAATCTGTCCAGCCCTTCTGGAGAAGAAGATTTTTTTTTAATAAACACTAAAAAACAAGATGGCGGCCGAATTACGTCATCGATGACGTCAAGAAAAACATTTTCGTCAGTGATTTTAGGCGTAGATGATGCTCAGAATTTTTCAGATTTTTCCTATACGGCGTTCTACTTGACGAATTTTCACCGGTATATCGCTTCACCTATGACGTCATGAAAAATCACACGTGTTCCCCATAGGGAGCTTAGTAAAATGTATCAAGAGAAAAATTTTTCCATTGCACGGTTTCCGAGATACAGATGTCCAAAGTTTATCGTTTTTTTCAAGATGGCGCCCGCACCACATGACCAATGACGTCATAATTATAACGTGATTGTGCTATCAAAAAAGATACATACTGTGGTGAAAATTTTGTGTCGATCGGACTTAGTATCCCAGAGAAAATGATTTTTAAAGCGAAAAAGGGTGCAAAATGCCGGCGGAAAAAGAAAAATAATAATAAACAGAAGAAAAACAATAGGGTACCCTGTACTGACAGGGTACCCTAACTAGAACTGCCACTTTATAACTGCTGGCAGTGATGACCGGGTACCCAGACGTGTCGGCCTTTGATACAACATGGGACTTTCTGCAGATGACAGTCGCAAAGTTTCGCATTGAAAGGATAAGCGGTGCCAGAGAAAAACATTATTTAATAGTGATACAAACAGAGGCCTGCTTCGAGAGGGCGCGGAACAGACGAGTTCTGAACCGGGCAGCACAAAGCGTTCAATTTCGTTATTACTGGCTTCTAGATTCAAATAATTAAATAATTCTGGCTCCCAAACCGCGTGACCGATCAGGTTGAAATTTTAAACTTTTGTTTCGCATGTCACCTGAATTATAAATGTGAAGTTTCGCATATACAGAGGAAGCGGTTCCAGAGTAAACATTAATTAATATTTATCCTTCAATCCAAGATGGCGGCCAAACCATGTGACTTCTGATGTCATAATTTTCACCACATGTGCAAACACAATTGTAGACGATAAGTGCAAATTTTCGCTTCGCTAGGTTAAGCAGTTCCAGAGAAAACATTATTTAATATTTTTCTTAAAACCAACATGGCTGCCAAACCCTGCGCCCGATCCCGTTGAAATTTCAAACCCTCATTCCGCATGACTGTTGCACCATAAAGGTGATGCTTCACATTTATTGATGCAGTAGTACCAGAGTAAACATTAATTAATATTTTTCCTTCAATCCAATATGGCTGCCAAACGTTGCGTCGTACCTCAAAAGGGGGTTGGAACTTTTTATTCGTCAAGGAGAGGCGGTCATAGTGGTCGAGTTTCGCCTGGATCTGTTCAGCCGTTTCAGAGAAAAAGACGTTTGAAGATATTGTTTTTCAATCCAAGATGGCTGACGAACCATGTGACCTATGACATCAGAAATTTATATTCTGCTTCCAACTGGGTATTGGAACACGGTTGTGAAGTTTCGTGTTAATCGGTTAAGGTGCGTTTTTCTATCCAAGATGGCCGCCAAACCATGTGACGTGTGACGTCATAATTTTTATCATGCGTGCATAATGCCCTCTCGATGATAATTACAAATTTTCGATTCGTTTGGTTAAGCGGTTCCAGAGAAAACATTATTTAATATTTTTCTTAAATCCAAGATGGCGGCCAAACCATGTGACTTATCAATTCGAAATTAACAAACTTATATCGCCTTACTCTCCCGAATATAGTTCTGAAATCTCCCCTTCAGTGGACCAGCGCTTCTGGAGAAGAAGATGTTTGAAGGTTTTAGGGTTTTTTCAAGATGGCCGCCAAACCATGTGACCGATCAAGAAGAAATTAACAAACTTGAGAAAGGATCTCATGGGGAATATATCTGTGAAGTTTCGTCTTAATCTGTCTTGCCCTTCTGGAGAAGAAGATTTTTAAAATTTATTCATTTTCAATCCAAGATGGCTGCCGAACCTTGTGACCTATGATATCATAAATTTAAATTCTGCTTTCCATCGTCGACCCGAACAAGTGTGTGAAGTTTCGTGAAAATCGGATAAGGTCTATTTTTCTATCCAAGATGGCCGCCAAACCATGTGACTTCTGAGGTAAAAATTTTTACCATGTATGCAGACTTGAGGGAGGAAGGCAATTGCAAATTTTCGCTTCGATGGCTTATGAAATACCAGAGAAAACATTATTTAATATTTTTCTTAAATCCAACATGGCGGCCAAACCATGTGACCTATCACTTTGAAATTAACAAACTTGCATCGCATACATGTCCCGAATATAGTTGTGAAATCTCGCCTTCATGGGACCAGCGCTTCTGGAGAAGAAGATGTTTGAAGGTTTTAGGGTTTTTTCAAGATGGCCGCCAAACCATGTGACGTATCAACAACAAATTAACAAACTTGAAAGAGGACATCAGGGGGAATGTACCTGTAAAGTTTCGCCTTAATCTGTCCAGCCCTTCTGGAGAAGAAGATTTTTTTAAAAAACACTAAAAACAAGATGGCGGCCGAATTACGTCATCGATGACGTCAAGAAAAACATTTTCCGCAGCAATTTTAGGCGTAGATGATGCTCAGAATTTTTCAGATTTTTCCTATATGGCGTTCTACTTGACGAATTTTCACTGGAATATCGCTTCACCTATGACGTCACGAAAAATCACACGTGTTCCCCATAGGGAGCTTAGTAAAATGTATCAAGCAAAAAATTTTCCATTGCACGGTTTCCGAGATACAGATGTCCAAAGTTTATCGCTTTTTTCAAGATGGCGACCGTACCACGTGACCAATGACGTCATAATTATAACGTGATTGTGCTATCAAAAAAGATACATACTGTGGTGAAAATTTTGTGTCGATCGGACTTAGTATCCCAGAGAAAATGGTTTTTAAAGCGAAAAAGGGTGCAAAATGCCGGCGGAAAAAGAAAAATAATAATAATAATAATAATAAACAGAAGAAAAACAATAGGGTACCCTGTACTCACAGGGTACCCTAACTAGAACTGCCACTTTATAACTGCTGGCAGTGATGACCGGGTACCCAGTCCGTCCGCCTTTGACACAACTGACACAACGTGAGACTTAAATCGTAGTCGCAAAGTTTCGCATTTATCGGATAAGCGGTGCCAGAGAAAATATTATTTAATGGTGATACAAACACAGGCCTGCTTCGAGACGGCGCGGAACAGACGAGTTACGAACCGGGCAGCACAAAGCGTTCAATTTCCTTATTACTGGCGACCAGATTCAAATAATTAAATAATTCTGGCTGCCAAACCACACGGCCGATCAGGTTGAAATTTTAAACTTTTGTTTCCCATGTAGCCTAAATTATAAATATGAAGTTTCGCATATATAGAAGTAGTGGTTCCAGAGTAAACATGAATTAATATTTATCCTTCAATCTAAGATGGCGGCCAAACCATGTGACTTGTGACCTCATAATTTTTTACCATGTATGCAGATGTCATGGAGGATGACAGACGCATATTTTCGCTTCGATAGGTTAAGCAGTTCCAGAGAAAACATTATTTAATATTTTTCTTAAATTCAACATGGCTGCCAAACCATGTGACCTATCAATTAGAAATTAACAAACTTGTATTCCCTACTCATGTGCAATAGGGGTGTGAAGTTTCCCCTTGATCAGATCAGGTGTTCTGGAGAAGAAGATGTTTGAATGTTTTAAGGTAAATTCAAGATGGCCGCCAAACAATGTGACCAATCAAGAACAAATTAACAAACTTGAGAAAGGACCTCATGGGGAATATATGTGTGAAGTTTCGGCTTAATCTGTCTTGCCTTTCTGGAGAAGAAGATTTTTAAAATTTATTCATTTTCAATCCAAGATGGCTGACGAACCATGTGACCTATGACATCAGAAATTTATATTCTGCTTCCAACTGGGTATTGGAACACGTTTGTAAAGTTTCGTGTTAATCGGTAAAGGTGCGTTTTTCTATCCAAGATGGCCGCCAAACCATGTGACGTGTGATGTCATAATTTTTACCATGCGTGCATACACGATGGTCGATGATAATTACAAATTTTCGATTCGTTTGGTTCAGCGGTTCCAGAGAAAACATTATTTAATATTTTTCTTAAATCCAAGATGGCGGCCAAACCGTCTAACGTATCAATTCGAAATTAACAAACTTATATCGCCTACGTGTCCCGAATATAGTTCTGAAATCTCCCCTTCATCCGACCAGCGCTTCTGGAGAAGAAGATGTTTGAAGGTTTTAGGGTTTTTTCAAGATGGCCGCCGAACCATGTGACCGATCAAGAACAAATTAACAAACTTGAGAAAGGACCTCATGGGGAATATATGTGTGAAGTTTCGTCTTCATCTGTCTTGCCCTTCTGGAGAAGAAGATTTTTAAAATTTATTCATTTTCAATCCAAGATGGCTGCCGAACCTTGTGACCTATGATATCATAAATTTAAAATCTGCTTTCCATCGTCGACCCGAACAAGTGTGTGAAGTTTCGTGTAAATCGGATAAAGTCTATTTTTCTATCCAAGATGGCCGCCAAACCATGTGACTTCTGAGGTAAAAATTTTTTACCATGTATGCAGACTTGAGGGAGGAAGGCACTTGCAAATTTTCGCTTTGATGGCTTATGAAATGCCAGAGAAAACATTATTTAATATTTTTCTTAAATCCAACATGGCGGCCAAACCATGTGACCTATCACTTTGAAATTAACAAACTTGCATCGCATACATGTCACGAATATAGTTCTGAAATCTCGCCTTCATTGGACCAGCGCTTCTGGAGAAGAAGATGTTTGAAGGTTTTAAGGTTTTTTCAAGATGGCCGCCAAACCATGTGACGTATCAACAACAAATTAACAAACTTGAAAGAGGACCTCAGGGGAATGTGCCTGTAAAGTTTCGCCTCAATCTGCACAGCCGTTCTGGAGAAGAAGATTTTTTTAAAAAAACACAAAAAACAAGATGGCGGCCGAATTACGTCACTGATGACGTCAAAATATTTTTTTCTACGATGAATTTTTGTGTAGATGATGCTCAAGAAATTTCAAATTTTTGCCATGTGGCGTTCTACTTGACGAATTTTTACTGGGATACCTCTTCACTGATGACGTCACGAAAAATCACACGTATACCCGAGAGGGAGCTTGTTCAAATGTATCAAGCGAAATTTTTTTACACTAGAAGGTTTCCGAGATACAGAGGTCCAAAGTTGATCTGTTTTTTCAAGATGGCGCCCGTATCACGTGACCTATGACGTCATAATTATCAATTATGTATGCTATCAAAAAAGATACATATTTGGTGAAAATTTTGTGTCGATTGGTCTTACCATTTCTGAGAAAATGGCATTTAAAGCGAAAAAATTTGGAAATTTTGCAAATTTACGGCGGAAGAATAATAATAATAACTAGAACTGCCACTTTATAACTGCTGGCAGTGATGACCGGGTACCCAGTCCGTCCGCCTTTGACACAACTGACACAACGTGAGACTTAAATCATAGTCGCAAAGTTTCGCATTTATCGGATAAGCGGTGCCAGAGAAAACATTATTTAATGGTGATACAAACACAGGCCTGCTTCGAGACGGCGCGGAACAGACGAGTTACGAACCGGGCAGCACAAAGCGTTCAATTTCCTTATTGCTGGCGACCAGATTCAAATAATTAAATAATTCTGGCTGCTAAACCACACGGCCGATCAGGTTGAAATTTTAAACTTTTGTTTCACATGTAGCCTAAATTATAAATATGAAGTTTCGCATATATAGAAGTAGTGGTTCCAGAGTAAACATGAATTAATATTTATCCTTCAATCTAAGATGGCGGCCAAACCATGTGACTTGTGACCTCATAATTTTTACCATGTATGCAGATATCATGGAGGATGACAGACGCAAATTTTCGCTTCGATAGGTTAAGCAGTTCCAGAGAAAACATTATTTAATATTTTTCTTAAATTCAATATGGCTGCCAAACCATGTGACCTATCAATTAGAAATTAACAAACTTGTATTCCCTACTCATGTGCAATAGGGGTGTGAAGTTTCCCCTTGATCAGATCAGGTGTTCTGGAGAAGAAGATGTTTGAAGGTTTTCAGGTAAATTCAAGATGGCCGCCAAACCATGTGACCAATCAAGAACAAATTAACAAACTTGAGAAAGGACCTCATGGGGAATATATGTGTGAAGTTTCGGCTTAATCTGTCTTGCCTTTCTGGAGAAGAAGATTTTTAAAATTTATTCATTTTCAATCCAAGATGGCTGACGAACCATGTGACCTATGACATCAGAAATTTATATTCTGCTTCCAACTGGGTATTGGAACACGTTTGTAAAGTTTCGTGTTAATCGGTAAAGGTGCGTTTTTCTATCCAAGATGGCCGCCAAACCATGTGACGTGTGATGTCATAATTTTTACCATGCGTGCATACACGATGGTAGATGATAATTACAAATTTTCGATTCGTTTGGTTCAGCGGTTCCAGAGAAAACATTATTTAATATTTTTCTTAAATCCAAGATGGCGGCCAAACCGTCTAACGTATCAATTCGAAATTAACAAACTTATATCGCCTACGTGTCCCGAATATAGTTCTGAAATCTCCCCTTCATCCGACCAGCGCTTCTGGAGAAGAAGATGTTTGAAGGTTTTAGGGTTTTTTCAAGATGGCCGCCGAACCATGTGACCGATCAAGAACAAATTAACAAACTTGAGAAAGGACCGCATGGGGAATATATGTGTGAAGTTTCGGCTTAATCTGTCTTGCCTTTCTGGAGAAGAAGATTTTTAAAATTTATTCATTTTCAATCCAAGATGGCTGCCGAACCTTGTGACCTATGATATCATAAATTTAAATTCTGCTTTCCATCGTCGACCCGAACAAGTGTGTGAAGTTTCGTGTAAATCAGATAAAGTCTATTTTTCTATCCAAGATGGCCGCCAAACCATGTGACTTCTGAGGTAAAAATTTTTTACCATGTATGCAGACTTGAGGGTGGAAGGCAATTGCAAATTTTCGCTTCGATGGCTTATGAAATACCAGAGAAAACATTATTTAATATTTTTCTTAAATCCAACATGGCGGCCAAACCATGTGACCTATCACTTTGAAATTAACAAACTTGCATCGCATACATGTCCCGAATATAGTTGTGAAATCTCGCCTTCATGGGACCAGCGCTTCTGGAGAAGAAGATGTTTGAAGGTTTTAGGGTTTTTTCAAGATGGCCGCCAAACCATGTGACGTATCAACAACAAATTAACAAACTTGAAAGAGGACATCAGGGGGAATGTACGTGTAAAGTTTCGCCTTAATCTGTCCAGCCCTTCTGGAGAAGAAGATTTTTTTTTTAAAAAACACTAAAAAACAAGATGGCGGCCGAATTACGTCATCGATGACGTCAAGAAAAACATTTTCCGCAGCAATTTTAGGCGTAGATGATGCTCAGAATTTTTCAGATTTTTCCTATATGGCGTTCTACTTGACGAATTTTCACTGGAATATCGCTTCACCTATGACGTCACGAAAAATCACACGTGTTCCCCATAGGGAGCTTAGTAAAATGTATCAAGCGAAAAAATTTTCCATTGCACGGTTTCCGAGATACAGATGTCCAAAGTTTATCGCTTTTTTCAAGATGGCGACCGTACCACGTGACCAATGACGTCATAATTATAACGTGATTGTGCTATCAAAAAAGATACATACTGTGGTGAAAATTTTGTGTCGATCGGACTTAGTATCCCAGAGAAAATGGTTTTTAAAGCGAAAAAGGGTGCAAAATGCCGGCGGAAAAAGAAAAATAATAATAATAATAATAATAAACAGAAGAAAAACAATAGGGTACCCTGTACTCACAGGGTACCCTAACTAGAACTGCCACTTTATAACTGCTGGCAGTGATGACCGGGTACCCAGTCCATCCGCCTTTGATACAACATGGGACTTAAATCAGAGTCGCAATTTTCGCATTAAAAGGATAAGCGGTGCCAGAGAAAACATAATTTAATGGTGATACAAACACAGGCCTGCTTCGAAACGGCGCGGAACAGACGAGTTACGAACCGGGCAGCACAAAGCGTTCAATTTCGTTATTCCTGGCTTCCAGATTCAAATAATTAAATAATTCTGGTTCCAAATCAGCATGACCGATCAGGTTGAAATTTTAAACTTTTGTTTCGCATGTCGCCTGAATTATAAATGTGAAGTTTCGCATGTATAGATGCAGTGGTTCCAGAGTAAACATTAATTAATATTTATCCTTCAATCCAAGATGGCGGCCAAACCATGTGACTTGTGATGTCATAATTTGCAACATGTATGCAGATATCATGGAGGATGACAGACGCAAATTTTCGCTTCGATAGGTTAAGCAGTTCCAGAGAAAACATTATTTAATATTTTTCTTAAATTCAATATGGCTGCCAAACCATGTGACCTATCAATTAGAAATTAACAAACTTGTATTCCCTACTCATGTGCAATAGGGGTGTGAAGTTTCCCCTTGATCAGATCAGGTGTTCTGGAGAAGAAGATGTTTGAAGGTTTTAAGGTAAATTCAAGATGGCCGCCAAACCATGTGACCAATCAAGAACAAATTAACAAACTTGAGAAAGGACCTCATGGGGAATATATGTGTGAAGTTTCGGCTTAATCTGTCTTGCCTTTCTGGAGAAGAAGATTTTTAAAATTTATTCATTTTCAATCCAAGATGGCTGACGAACCATGTGACCTATGACATCAGAAATTTATATTCTGCTTCCAACTGGGTATTGGAACACGTTTGTAAAGTTTCGTGTTAATCGGTAAAGGTGCGTTTTTCTATCCAAGATGGCCGCCAAACCATGTGACGTTTGATGTCATAATTTTTACCATGCGTGCATACACGATGGTAGATGATAATTACAAATTTTCGATTCGTTTGGTTCAGCGGTTCCAGAGAAAACATTATTTAATATTTTTCTTAAATCCAAGATGGCGGCCAAACCGTCTAACGTATCAATTCGAAATTAACAAACTTATATCGCCTACGTGTCCTGAATATAGTTCTGAAATCTCCGCTTCATCCGACCAGCGCTTCTGGAGAAGAAGATGTTTGAATGTTTTAGGGTTTTTTCAAGATGGCCGCCGAACCATGTGACCGATCAAGAACAAATTAACAAACTTGAGAAAGGACCTCATGGGGAATATATGTGTGAAGTTTCGTCTTCATCTGTCTTGCCCTTCTGGAGAAGAAGATTTTAAAAATTTATTCATTTTCAATCCAAGATGGCTGCCGAACCTTGTGACCTCTGATATCATAAATTTAAATTCTGCTTTCCATTGATGACCCGAACAAGTGTGTGAAGTTTCGTGTAAATCGGATAAAGTCTATTTTTCTATCCAAGATGGCCGCCAAACCATGTGACTTCTGAGGTAAAAATTTTTTACCATGTATGCAGACTTGAGGGAGGAAGGCACTTGCAAATTTTCGCTTTGATGGCTTATGAAATACCAGAGAAAACATTATTTAATATTTTTCTTAAATCCAACATGGCGGCCAAACCATGTGACCTATCACTTTGAAATTAACAAACTTGCATCGCATACATGTCACGAATATAGTTCTGAAATCTCGCCTTCATTGGACCAGCGCTTCTGGAGAAGAAGATGTTTGAAGGTTTTAAGGCTTTTTCAAGATGGCCGCCAAACCATGTGACGTATGAACAACAAATTAACAAACTTGAAAGAGGACCTCAGGGGGAATGTGCCTGTAAAGTTTCGCCTCAATCTGCACAGCCGTTCTGGAGAAGAAGATTTTTTTAAAAAACACAAAAAAACAAGATGGCGGCCGAATTACGTCACTGATGACGTCAAAATATTTTTTTTCTACGATGAATTTTTGTGTAGATGATGCTCAAGAAATTTCTAATTTTTGCCATGTGGCGTTCTACTTGACGAATTTTTACTGGGATACCTCTTCACTGATGACGTCACGAAAAATCACACGTATACCCGAGAGGGAGCTTGTTCAAATGTATCAAGCGAAATTTTTTTACACTAGAAGGTTTCCGAGATACAGAGGTCCAAAGTTGATCTGTTTTTTCAAGATGGCGCCCGTATCACGTGACCTATGACGTCATAATTATCAATTATGTATGCTATCAAAAAAGATACATATCTGGTGAAAATTTTGTGTCGATTGGTCTTACCATTTCTGAGAAAATGGCATTTAAAGCGAAAAAAACTGGAAATTTTGCAAATTTACGGCGGAAGAAAAATAATAATAAAAATAATAATAATAATAATAAACAGAAGAAAAACAATAGGTTATCCAGTCCATTTGACTGGATACCCTAACTAGAACTGCCACTTTATAACTGCTGGCAGTGATGACCGGGTACCCAGTCCGTCCGCCTTTGACACAACTGACACAACGTGAGACTTAAATCGTAGTCGCAAAGTTTCGCATTTATCGGATAAGCGGTGCCAGAGAAAACATTATTTAATGGTGATACAAACACAGGCCTGCTTCGAGACGGCGCGGAACAGACGAGTTACGAACCGGGCAGCACAAAGCGTTCAATTTCCTTATTACTGGCGACCAGATTCAAATAATTAAATAATTCTGGCTGCCAAACCACACGGCCGATCAGGTTGAAATTTTAAACTTTTGTTTCCCATGTAGCCTAAATTATAAATATGAAGTTTCGCATATATAGAAGTAGTGGTTCCAGAGTAAACATGAATTAATATTTATCCTTCAATCTAAGATGGCGGCCAAACCATGTGACTTGTGACCTCATAATTTTTACCATGTATGCAGATGTCATGGAGGATGACAGACGCATATTTTCGCTTCGATAGGTTAAGCAGTTCCAGAGAAAACATTATTTAATATTTTTCTTAAATTCAACATGGCTGCCAAACCATGTGACCTATCAATTAGAAATTAACAAACTTGTATTCCCTACTCATGTGCAATAGGGGTGTGAAGTTTCCCTTGATCAGATCAGGTGTTCTGGAGAAGAAGATGTTTGAATGTTTTAAGGTAAATTCAAGATGGCCGCCAAACAATGTGACCAATCAAGAACAAATTAACAAACTTGAGAAAGGACCTCATGGGGAATATATGTGTGAAGTTTCGGCTTAATCTGTCTTGCCTTTCTGGAGAAGAAGATTTTAAAAATTTATTCATTTTCAATCCAAGATGGCTGACGAACCATGTGACCTATGACATCAGAAATTTATATTCTGCTTCCAACTGGGTATTGGAACACGTTTGTAAAGTTTCGTGTTAATCGGTAAAGGTGCGTTTTTCTATCCAAGATGGCCGCCAAACCATGTGACGTGTGATGTCATAATTTTTACCATGCGTGCATACACGATGGTCGATGATAATTACAAATTTTCGATTCGTTTGGTTCAGCGGTTCCAGAGAAAACATTATTTAATATTTTTCTTAAATCCAAGATGGCGGCCAAACCGTCTAACGTATCAATTCGAAATTAACAAACTTATATCGCCTACGTGTCCCGAATATAGTTCTGAAATCTCCCCTTCATCCGACCAGCGCTTCTGGAGAAGAAGATGTTTGAAGGTTTTAGGGTTTTTTCAAGATGGCCGCCGAACCATGTGACCGATCAAGAACAAATTAACAAACTTGAGAAAGGACCTCATGGGGAATATATGTGTGAAGTTTCGTCTTCATCTGTCTTGCCCTTCTGGAGAAGAAGATTTTTAAAATTTATTCATTTTCAATCCAAGATGGCTGCTGAACCTTGTGACCTATGATATCATAAATTTAAAATCTGCTTTCCATCGTCGACCCGAACAAGTGTGTGAAGTTTCGTGTAAATCGGATAAAGTCTATTTTTCTATCCAAGATGGCCGCCAAACCATGTGACTTCTGAGGTAAAAATTTTTTACCATGTATGCAGACTTGAGGGAGGAAGGCACTTGCAAATTTTCGCTTTGATGGCTTATGAAATGCCAGAGAAAACATTATTTAATATTTTTCTTAAATCCAACATGGCGGCCAAACCATGTGACCTATCACTTTGAAATTAACAAACTTGCATCGCATACATGTCACGAATATAGTTCTGAAATCTCGCCTTCATTGGACCAGCGCTTCTGGAGAAGAAGATGTTTGAAGGTTTTAAGGTTTTTTCAAGATGGCCGCCAAACCATGTGACGTATCAACAACAAATTAACAAACTTGAAAGAGGACCTCAGGGGGAATGTGCCTGTAAAGTTTCGCCTCAAACTGCACAGCCGTTCTGGAGAAGAAGATTTTTTTAAAAAAAACACAAAAAACAAGATGGCGGCCGAATTACGTCACTGATGACGTCAAAATATTTTTTTCTACGATGAATTTTTGTGTAGATGATGCTCAAGAAATTTCAAATTTTTGCCATGTGGCGTTCTACTTGACGAATTTTTACTGGGATACCTCTTCACTGATGACGTCACGAAAAATCACACGTATACCCGAGAGGGAGCTTGTTCAAATGTATCAAGCGAAATTTTTTTACACTAGAAGGTTTCCGAGATACAGAGGTCCAAAGTTGATCTGTTTTTTCAAGATGGCGCCCGTATCACGTGACCTATGACGTCATAATTATCAATTATGTATGCTATCAAAAAAGATACATATTTGGTGAAAATTTTGTGTCGATTGGTCTTACCATTTCTGAGAAAATGGCATTTAAAGCGAAAAAATTTGGAAATTTTGCAAATTTACGGCGGAAGAATAATAATAATAATGCGTAATAATAAACAGAAGAAAAACAATAGGGTACCCTGTACTCACAGGGTACCCTAACTAGAACTGCCACTTTATAACTGCTGGCAGTGATGATCGGGTACCCAGTCCGTCCGCCTTTGACACAACTGACACAACGTGAGACTTAAATCATAGTCGCAAAGTTTCGCATTTATCGGATAAGCGGTGCCAGAGAAAACATTAGTTAATGGTGATACAAACACAGGCCTGCTTCGAGACGGCGCGGAACAGACGAGTTACGAACCGGGCAGCACAAAGCGTTCAATTTCCTTATTACTGGCGACCAGATTCAAATAATTAAATAATTCTGGCTGCCAAACCACGTGGCCGATCAGGTTGAAATTTTAAACTTTTGTTTCACATGTAGCCTAAATTATAAATATGAAGTTTCGCATATATAGAAGTAGTGGTTCCAGAGTAAACATGAATTAATATTTATCCTTCAATCTAAGATGGCGGCCAAACCATGTGACTTGTGACCTCATAATTTTTACCATGTATGCAGATATCATGGAGGATGACAGACGCAAATTTTCGCTTCGATAGGTTAAGCAGTTCCAGAGAAAACATTATTTAATATTTTTCTTAAATTCAACATGGCTGCCAAACCATGTGACCTATCAATTAGAAATTAACAAACTTGTATTCCCTACTCATGTGCAATAGGGGTGTGAAGTTTCCCCTTGATCAGATTAGGTGTTCTGGAGAAGAAGATGTTTGAAGGTTTTAAGGTAAATTCAAGATGGCCGCCAAACCATGTGACCAATCAAGAACAAATTAACAAACTTGAGAAAGGACGTCATGGGGAATATATGTTTGAAGTTTCGGCTTAATCTGTCTTGCCTTTCTGGAGAAGAAGATTTTTAAAATTTATTCATTTTCAATCCAAGATGGCTGACGAACCATGTGACCTATGACATCAGAAATTTATATTCTGCTTCCAACTGGGTATTGGAACACGTTTGTAAAGTTTCGTGTTAATCGGTAAAGGTGCGTTTTTCTATCCAAGATGGCCGCCAAACCATGTGACGTGTGATGTCATAATTTTTACCATGCGTGCATACACGATGGTAGATGATAATTAGAAATTTTTGATTCGTTTGGTTCAGCGGTTCCAGAGAAAACATTATTTAATATTTTTCTTAAATCCAAGATGGCGCCCAAACCGTCTAACGTATCAATTCGAAATTAACAAACTTATATCGCCTACGTGTCCCGAATATAGTTCTGAAATCTCGCCTTCATCCGACCAGCGCTTCTGGAGAAGAAGATGTTTGAAGGTTTTAGGGTTTTTTCAAGATGGCCGCCGAACCATGTGACCGATCAAGAACAAATTAACAAACTTGAGAAAGGACCTCATGGGGAATATATGTGTGAAGTTTCGTCTTCATCTGTCTTGCCCTTCTGGAGAAGAAGATTTTTAAAATTTATTCATTTTCAATCCAAGATGGCTGCCGAACCTTGTGACCTATGATATCATAAATTTAAATTCTGCTTTCCATCGTCGACCCGAACAAGTGTGTGAAGTTTCGTGTAAATCGGATAAAGTCTATTTTTCTATCCTAGATGGCCGCCAAACCATGTGACTTCTGAGGTAAAATTTTTTTACCATATATGCAGACTTGAGGGAGGAAGGCACTTGCAAATTTTCGCTTTGATGGCTTATGAAATACCAGAGAAAACATTATTTAATATTTTTCTTAAATCCAACATGGCGGCCAAACCATGTGACCTATCACTTTGAAATTAACAAACTTGCATCGCATATATGTCACGAATATAGTTCTGAAATCTCGCCTTCATTGGACCAGCGCTTCTGGAGAAGAAGATGTTTGAAGGTTTTAAGGTTTTTTCAAGATGGCCGCCAAACCATGTGACGTATCAACAACAAATTAACAAACTTGAAAGAGGACCTCAAGGGGAATGTACCTGTAAAGTTTCGCCCCAATCTGCACAGCCGTTCTGGAGAAGAAGATTTTTTTAAAAAAAACACTAAAAAAGAAGATGGCGGCCGAATTACGTCATCGATGACGTCAAAAATAACATTTTTGACGATGAATTTTGTCGTAGATGACGCTCAAAATTTTTCAGATTTTTCCTATATGGCGTTCTACTTGACGAATTTTCACCGGTATATCGCTTCACCTATGACGTCACGAAAAATCATATGTATTCCCCATAGTGAGTTTAGTAAAATGTATTGAACGAAAAATTTTTCCATTGCACGGTTTCCGAGATACAGAGGTCCAAAGTTTATCGTTTTTTTCAAGATGGCGCCCGCACCACGTGACCAATGACGTCATAATTATAACGTGATTGTGCTATCAAAAAAGATACATACTACGGTGAAAATTTCGTGTCGATCGGACTTTGCGTTCCTGAGAAAATGATTTTTAAAGCGAAAACAGGCCGCAAAATGCCGGC
>NC_140977.1:9402576-9465076 GCF_056783735.1 Eptatretus burgeri | reverse complement strand
CAAAACGTTCTTCCGACACATACCTTTTATTTGGGCGGTGTATAGATAACAAACAGCTGTTTCAACAAAGAAATCACCCGGGTTACATGCATGAAGCAAAAACATACCTTCTCTTCTCAAACACTTCATTGCACTGGAAAATGTGGCGACAGGAATATTGTGCTGTAAATGATGTGACTTGGAAGACCCTCCCCCACCTGAAGGCGGCGCTACACGGTACACATTTACATGGAGAATTTGCATACCATCCCTCGCCCCACCTCCAAAAGACCACCGGCAAAGATAAAAAAAATAACCCGACACACTAATTGGGGTCACCCTATTCCTTTGTAGCAAGTCTAAATGTAATCAGCCCAGAACTGTAGGAGGAGGAGCATGACAAACCCACACACAAACACCAGACCGTGAATTATCATGACGATGACCTAATTTCAACCATCACAGGAGTGGTAATGATTGTACAGTGGCTGTGTTTACACTCTTCCACGAGCTGTGGTCGAGCTCAAAGAAACTGAAAGGAAAGAACAGGAAGTGTATCCTTGTACCTTTTTATCGGAGTGAACTTTCTTTGCGTCCAATATGGTTCCAAACCGTCCTTTTCCAAGATTGGCGAGAACATCACAGTCCAAAATCTGATAACAAAAGCAAAAACATGGAGTTTCACAACAGTGCTTATGGATGACTCTTGTGGTATGCTTACAGACTGCAAGGAGATGATCTGGTGCATCCTACGTGCACACATAAGAACTATAAGCTCCATATAGCAGACTGTAAAAGTGTAAATTTTCACGCTGAGAAAAGTGAAAACGTGTTTGTGACATTTGAAATTTTGCGGAGAGGGCAGAAGACACAACCTCAATGATCTTAACCATATTAAACTACACCGAATGTTTACATTGGGAGAAAATAACTTTCTATGCAACCAAAAATAAAGAGAAACAGGCAAGAAAACACACTTTATTAAAAAATAAATTAAGATTTACATCGTCTGCCTAAATCATACGGAACTAGAAATACGTTGTCGATGGCACACCATCACATATTCCCGAGTGCACTGCTTTGTCCCATTAACGCCAGGTGAAATTTTATCTTGCAAAATGGATTGACTATTCTTTTCTATTTGATGTGTTTAATGACCAAAGACTTACTACGTTTACTCAATCAGAAGTCATTGCAAGCATGTCAACATTTCATGAAACATTAATTTAACACTGTCCAGCAAATTAATCATAGGAATGAACTGTGTATAATATTAATTATAATTATTCATAATCAATTAGATTAATGCAGTAAAACCTGTGACTGTTTGTCAGTCATGTTGTTGTTGTTCGTCATTCGGCTGCTCCCGTTTGGGGTCGCCACAGCGGATCATCCATTATGATCCGCATACCGATTTGGCACAGGTTTTGCGCCGGATGCCCTTCCTGACGCAACCATGGTCGCCTCTTACGTCACAGGGATAAGGATTGGGTTTCGTCATGATTCCGGGCTGCCCTACACCCTCTCATAGCACGCCCAGCGCAGAGCTCCCGTCCTCAAGCGATCCTCCAACCCAAGCCTTCGAGTCGCCGGATTACTGGCGCACGCTACTTCACCCGGTGTTGACTGTATGTCACTCATGGGGGCCACATAAGAAAGTTCTTTATAAAAGAATTTACCATGTACAATGGCAAATACATTTTTTTTAAATCGACCCCCATGACCCCAACCCCTTGGCCCGGCCCAGAGGGGTCATATCAAAAATCCGAAAGTGTTGTGCACTTCCCCATACATATATCTACTATGTCCCAAAGTTTCAAGTTCCTATTTCAAACGGTGTAGGAGGAGTTACAGGGTAGGACAGACGGACGTACGGACGGATGGACGGATGGACGGCGGAGACAATCATAATATTCCCGCTTTTCTTCGAAAGCATGGGAATAATCAAATGAAAGACCAAACAGATAAAGTCCTGCATTGGAGTCATCAGAAGGAGCTCAAACAAGCAAAAGCTCAGATGAAATCATCAGGAGGAACGTGGATAGGATTCACATTTCAGCTGCTCCTCCTCCACTCTCAAACCCATCCAGGCACAGCCAAGCCAGCCTTATTCAAAAAATATATATATATATATATATATCTATAATTCCAGCAGTTTGTGTGTGTGTGTGTGTGTGTGTGTGTGTGTGTGTGTGTGTGTGTGTGTGTCCGCTGTTTCTCGATAACCACTGGTCCGGTCTAATTGAAACTTGCCAGTTATATTACTGGTGCCTTGTGGATGTGCCTTTTCAAGGTTTGATACAAATCGGACAAGTGGTTCCCAATTATGGCTATTTATTGACCAACCAATGAAAGGACACGTTGCTGCATAGGCGTGGCTGCAGAGGCTGGTGCGCGGCCGGCCGACGATGACGTCACGTGCAGTGCTGGTTACCATGGGGATCGGTGCCTGAGTTACCATGGCGTAGGAGTGGCAATGGTCAATGGCAGCGAATGTCATGGCAAGCAAAGACAGGGAGGTAAACTTGATTTTAATTTTGATTTTAATTAACTCTGTGTATGTAAGTAACTCAGCAGTTGTTACTTCAATACAAGCGATAATTCGTGGAATGCATGTGAACATTCCGTACGGGCACACACCACTTCCGGATCATGATGACTTAATGTATTCGAGTAATTTATCGATTTCTTATGCGCATTAATAGATAAACACAATGCCCCAATCCAGTAGTCGTTTACGAGAGCAAATGAACGGCCTGGTGTGGATGTTGTTTCTGGCACGTGGTTTGAAAGTTTATCTATTTTTTTTAATTTTTTTGTTTGCACGTACGGGCACGCACGTATGGGCACGCGAGAGTGAAGGAACGGCCTGGTGTGGTTGTTGTTTCTGGCACGTGGTTTGAAAGTTTTTTTTTGCACGCACGGGCACACAGGTACGGGCACGCACATACAGGCACGTCCGAGTACTGTATATCAAAAAGAACCCAGATCAAAAAAAATAAATAATTCTGGCTGCCAGACCATGTATCCGATCAGGTTGAAATTTAAAACCCATATTCCCCATCACGACTCGATCATTATTCTGAAGTTTCATGGTGATCGATTAAGCGGTTCCAGAGAAAACTTAATTTAATATTTTTATTCAATGCAATATGGCTGCCAAACCATGTGATGATTCAATTATTCCTTCACAAACTTTAACACCCAAGGCTTGGAGAACATTCCTGTGAAATTTCCCCTCAATCTGTCCAGTCGTTCTGGAGAAGAAGATTTTTGTCGGTTTCAGGGTAAATCCAATATGGCTTCCAAACCATGTGACCTATGACATCACATGTGTGAACGTTTTATTCCTCATGGATCGGCGGTCATATTATTGCGGGGCCGGGCGTCGGCCGCGAAAACGACCGCTAGATGGAGCAGCAGAAAAAAAAACTTTTAAAAACCACAGTTTGCCATGGATGCTCGCTTTCCATCAACCATTCTTTTTTTCCAACTTCAGTGCCAACTCACCCCCCTCACCCCTCACTCTCACTCTCAAAGCAACCATCCCACTCTTCTCCCTCCAAGCCTCCCTCTCACCTCTCTCAAAAATTCCCCCTCACCTTTCTCCCACCTTTCATCCCCCTCACTCTTCCTTCTCAAAGTTGCCCCCTCTCTCAACCACCATCCTGCCTCCCTCCACTGCCCTCTCACCTCCATCTCTTCACTCCACCTCCTCAAATCCTCAACTGCCTTCTTCCTTGTCTCTTGTACCCCCTCTCCCGCAGCACCACAGAACCTTTTCTCCTCCTTATTCGGCCCCCTCCCCTCGCTATTCTGCAATAACCCACACTCCTTCAGCAACCCTCCTTACCTGCCCCCTCGTCCCTTGTCCTACCCTCCCCTCCCCCTCCACCTCCTGCACCCAAAGCCTCCTCCCCTTCCTCTTCATTAAAAGTGTGGACCTCAAATATCCGGGGCCTTCGCTCAAACCTTTCAGATCTTTCCATACAGGTTGCCACTGACAAACCAGACATTATCTGCCTAACAGAAACTTTCCTCTCCCAAGACGTGTCTGACTCCCAAGTATCTCTCCCTGGCTACTCCCTCTTACGGTATGACAGACCTGAGCCTCGTCCTGGTGGAGGTGTTGCTCTCTTCATCAAAGACTCTATTCCTCACTCTCCATGCACTGCTCTCACTCCCCCACACCCCCAGGAATACCTCTGGCTTCGGCTTCCCCTCCACTCCCACCTCATGTTTATATGTGTACTGTACCGTCCACCGAACAGTGATGACTCCATCTACACCTCACTATCCGAAAACATGGACCATCTTCTATCTTCTCATCCAAACTCTCTCTTCCTCTTATGTGGTGACTTCAATTGTCATCACGCCAGTTGGCTAGGTGTGGGTACCTCTCTCACCTGCCATGGCACCTCAGCAAAAGCTTTCTGCGACTCATTGGGACTGACTCAATCGGTCAACTTCCCGACCCGGATCTCAACCAATGGTACTCCATCTCTTCTGGATCTGGTTTTGACAAATTTCCCCGACAATATCCACTGCTCTTCCTTCGCTCCAATTAGTTCTTCTGACCACGTCCTTGTCAAAGTGAACATCTCTCTGGCTGTTATCAGAGAACCACCTCACCGCCGTCGAGTCTGGCATTTCACTCAAGCCGACTGGCAGGGTCTCCGAACAGCCATCAAACTTACAGACTGGTCTCCTATCACTACTTTCTCAAACATCAACTCATCCTGGGAATTCTTTCAAAGAAAATTGCTCTCCCTCATGCACAGATTTATCCCCTCTCGTGTTCAGTTGTCTTACCCTTCCTCCCGCCCTTGGTTTACTGAAGCTTGTGGCGAGGCAGTTGTCCTGAAACAACTTGCCTTTGCCTCATAGAAAGCAAACCCAACTGAGGGCAATCTCAGTTCTTTCCACAAAGCTCGGAACAAGTGTGTATCTACCCTCAGGAGAGCCAGAAAACAACATCTTTCTCATCTCAAGTCTGAACTCTCAAACCTCTCTCCCTCCTCAAAATCCTGGTGGCGTTTAATCAAATCTGTTTCTGGTGAATGTTCCCCCTCCATCCCCTCCCTTACCTCAAATGGCCGCACTGCTGATTCCACACGTGATAAAGCTGAATGTCTAAACTCGGTGTTTGCAGCTAAATCTTGTGTCCTAAACCCATCACTATCTCTACCCACTTTACCCAGTCGCACCCAACTGTCCCTGGACTCTGTATCCTTTTCTCCTGACAAGGTGGAGAGCTTGCTTTCAAACCTCGAGTCAGATTCTGCAACCGGTCCAGACGGCATCAGCCCACGTGTCCTCAAAGCCTGCTCTTCTGCTCTTGCTCACCCTCTCTCTGTTCTATTCACCCTCTCATTTTCCCAAGGTCATCTGCCATCTGCTTGGAAATCTGCTAACATCACTGCCCTGCATAAAAAAGGTGCAAAAACAGATCCCTATAACTACAGACCAATCAGCCTTCTCCCAATCATCAGCAAGGTGATGGAATCCATCATCGCTTCAGATATGAAATCCTTCCTCTTCTCCAATGGCTTGATTTCCAATCATCAATTTGGTTTCAGACCAGGTCACTCTACCCTGGATATGCTGCTTCTGCTCTCCCATCAATGGATGGAGGTCCTCAATGCCAGACAGGAAATCCGAGCCGTATCCCTGGACATATCACGTGCTTTTGACACAGTCTGGCACCCTGCCCTACTCACCAAACTCTCTTCCCATGGTATTCAAGGCCATCTCCACTCATGGCTCGCAGACTTCCTCTCCTGTCGCAGTCAACGTGTGGCCCTAAATGGAGTTCTTTCATCCCCTCTTCCTGTGCAGGCTGGAGTTCCTCAAGGTAGCGTTCTGGGCCCTGTTCTTTTCTGGTTTTCATCAATGATCTCTCGGACTCTCTGGAAAATCCTCTATTTCTCTTTGCCGACGACTCCACCCTCTGCCGTACCATCTGTCATCCCTCAGACCGGCAAGCAGCAGCTTCTTCGCTGACTGCAGATCTGGATAAAATCACAAACTGGTCCAACACGTGGAACATGTCTTTCAATCCAGACAAATCTCACACTCTCACTATGTCTCTTCGAAAGGACCGTTTACAAAACCCCCCATCCACTTTCTCAACAATCCTCTGGAAGAAGTCTTTTCTTTCAAGCTTCTAGGTCTCACTATCTGCCATGACCTTTCCTGGGAAAGTCACATTTCCAACCTCGCCTCAAAAGCCAGTCGCCGACTGGGAATCCTTCGTCGTGCTAAGTCCTTCCTCGGCCCTCTTGAGCTCCTGACCACTTACAAAGCTTTTGTCCGTAGCCTGATGGAGTACTGCTCTCCCCTCTGGGCTGGTGCTCCTGCCTCCCACCTTTCTCGGCTTCACGCTGTCGAAACCAGGGCATTTAAGATCATCGGCATCTCCCGCAATGAAGCTGAGTCTTTGGGCCTCTCACTCAATCACCGCAGGTTGGTCGGTGGTCTTTCCGTCTTCTACCGACTCCTCTCCAGCCTTGCCCCCCCTGCTCTCTCTGCGATTTGTCCCCACCACATTTCCACAGGGCGCTCAAGGTCCGCCAACAACCCCCTTCTGGTAAAACTACCAAAATCACGAATCACTGCTCATCTTCACTCTTTCATTCCTCTTTTTTCCCGCCTTTGGAATAAACTTCCTCACTCTATTCTTTCCCATTCTTCCCTCCAGGCTTTCAAAACAGCTGTTCACCACAACCTCTTATCTTCCCCATCCAAATCCTCGATCTTTTCTACCCCCGATAATCCACCCAAGCCCACTTCCTTCATTTCTCCTGCTTTCCTTCCTGAAAGTCCCTGTAATGTCCATCTTCTCTTCGCCATGTTCCCCGTCCCATCCCCATCCCTCTCCCTTCCACAGTTCACCGAATGTGTCTGTTCCCCACTGTTTTGTCCCTTCCACTCCCGCCCCTCTTGTTTCATGCCTCCTTGCTGCGAGTTGTGTGTTTGCTCTCATACGAGCCTCCACCAAGGTATACAAAAAAAAAAAAAAAAAAAAAAAAAAAGCAGAGTCGGCTCGACCGATCACCCGGAATTTCGATCGTACTTTTTCGGAAAAGTCCGAGAAGTGCGGGTCCCTTATCGGACCATGAAGGGTCAATATTTCTATGATGTGGTACAGAGTTATTCGCCAATTTTCAAAATACCTAGAGACCACGTGGCGATTTACCGAGTCTCCACACCCTAGCCGGCACCCGTACGGAATGAGCCGTTTCGCATACTCGAACCGTGTGCGATCCGAGCGGATTATCGCCGAGGTCCATCGGTCCCAAATATCCCGTTATAGCAGCAACAGCCTGGCTAATTCTCCAACACGCAGCACACTAAGCCAATGGAGGAAAAGACACGAACGAGCGGATACATGTAACAATCCGGGTATTTATTCACAATGAGGGTATGAGGGGAGCACATAAGGGCAGAGTTAAACCGGTAAAAAGAAATGCGCGCATGTACAGCAAGGCACTTATACCATTCACTACTTAGAGAGTGGCGCCACAAACACACATACGCACACACCCAAAATAATCGGACCAAAATGGTCTTTATTGAGGCCTGTCTCGGACCTGTCCGCCTCGTGCGGTCTTCAAGGACTTGGTCCTCGGGGCAGAACTGGACCCCCAGCACGATCCAGACGCCCTCATGACCGGGCTCCAGGAACGAAATTGGCAGGGCGAAAGCTGGCAGGAGAAGATCCTCCGTTGTCCCAACCACTCCGTGCGCAGACACTTTTGCACTCCACCACCTTGCGTGCAGATGTTCACCTCTTGCCAGAACCCTCAGAACCTCTGCGTGAACTTCTTGCCAGAACCAGAACCCCCGTGCGCACACTTCTTGCTAGAACCAGAACCCCCATGCGCGCAGACCATGCCTATAATTATACCCTCCTCTTCAGAGGGGGGGGCGAGCCCCCCCCCTCTCACTGGCAGGTTTTGGTGCGCAAATCGCTCTTCGTCTCTCTCACTGGCCAAAACGGTCGGCAAGCTCCTTGATTGGCTCGGGGGCGTGGTGACATCACACGGAGCCCATTCCTCCTGTCACGGGATCTGATTGGCCGGGCGACGGTCACCTCACTCGTTGCACGCTGATTGGTCGAGGGCCGCCACGTGGCTCCTCCTTGAACTCCGCCCATCATGAAGTCGGCCAGAGCGAGGGGAAGGAAGCGAAGTGAAGGTGAGGGTGATGCGGTGTGGTCGGCGTTGATGTTGGTGTAAAAATAAACGAAAAGAAAACCTGACTCTTAAAATAACTCCACAGTGCAGGAACATTGAATAACCCATTAGACCAAGGACGGGACCCTAACTGGCAACATGTACTTACCGAAAAAACTGATCTCCAGGACCTGTATGTTGTGTGCTCATGGCTTCCAGATTCGCAACAATATGTCATCGTTCTTCATTTAAAAAAACCCGTACAAGTATAGGTTAATCGCGAGTGCCAGGTCGTGTTCCACCAAACAGTTATCGGTATTCTAGTTCACTCAGGCTTTCAAGTTGTTTGGGAACAGTTCAGGAAATATTGTTGAACAATTGAGAAGAATTCTGGTATAAACTCTTTCTGGAGCGAAAATTATACTTCAGAGTTTTTAGATAGAATTCGATCCCTCAACATCAAGTTCGTTGAAGTTTTTGATTTTTTAACTTTCTATACAAATGTGGATTTCGTACTCGTGAGGGATTCGCTCTTCAAACTGATTGACAAGGTTTTTAACTCGATTGACAAGTTTTCATTGTTTTGATAAGCAGAAGTTTAAGGATGATGTAAATTTTATTGAATTTTCTACTTTTGTGTCTTTTTGTGGGATCATTAAATTAATTAATTTTAATGTTTCAACAGGTTAAGTGTATTCCCATGGGTGGGAATTGCAGCCCACAGCGAGCAGATATTTTTCTTACTTTCTGTGAATTTTCATTCATGCAGAAACTGATGAAGGAGGAAAAACATTGGGATTAGCTAAAATATTACATCATTCATGTTGGTATCTCTATGAGAACTGTGTGATTAATTATAATTATTTTGAAAGGCAGCTTCACAATATTAGTCCAGATGAGCAGAGTACCCGCCCGACAGGTGATCTTGTTCCAAACATGCAACACGTTCTTCTGACACATACCTTTTATTTGGGCGGTGTATAGGTAACAAACAGCTCTGTTTCAACAAAGAAATAACCCGGGTTACGTGCATGAAGCAAAAACATACCTTCTGTTCTCAAACACTTCATTGCACTGGAAAACGTTGCGACAGGAATATTGTGCTGTAAATGATGTGACTTGTAATACCCTCCCCCACCTGAAGGCAGCGCTACACGGTACACATTTACATGGAGAATTTGCATCCCATCCCTCGCCCCACCCCCACAAGACCATGGGGAAAGATAAAAAATAACCCGACACACTAATTGGGGTCACCCTAATCCTATGTAGCAAGTCTAAATGTAATCAGCCCAGAACTGTAGGAGTAGCACGACAAACCCACACACACAAACACCAGACCGTGAATTATCGTGAGGATGACCTGATTTCAACCATCACAGCAGTGGTAATGATTGTACAGTGGCTGTGTTTACACTCTTCCACGAGCTGTGGTCGAGCTCGAAAAAACTGAAAGGAAAGAACAGGAAGTGTATCCTTGTACCTTTTTATCGGAGTGAACTTTCTTTGCGTCCAATATGGTTCCAAAGCGTCCTTTTCCAAGATTCGCGAGAACATCCCATTCCAAAATCTGATAACAAAAGCAAAAACATGGAGTTTCACAACAGTGCTTATGGATGACTTGTGGTATGCTTACAGCCTGCAAGCAGATGATGTGGTGCATCCTACGTGCACACATAAGAACTATAAGCTCCATATACCAGACTGTAAAAGTGTAAATTTTCACGCTGAGCAAAGTGAAAACGTGTTTGTGACATTTGAAATTTTGCGGAGAGGACAGAAGATACAACCTCAATGATCTTAACCATATTAAATACAGCGAATGTTTACATTGGGAGAAAATAACTTTCTATGCAACCAAAAATGGAGATCGCACAGGACATTCTGGAGACTGTGAACAGCGATCCCAAATTCTTCAACCCAGTGATCACTGGCGATGAGACCACAGTGATCCGTCATTTTGTCAAAAACGAAAATCCGACGGCGTTCACGTCCACTTCCTCACTCATCGGCGGTTTGTCGGCGACTGCCAGCTTCTGCAGGCGGGGAAATATTCACGCATACGGATTAGGATCGCCTACATACGTGCACCAAACCACGCCTCCCTAGCTTCATTTGTTTACGCACGAAAAATGAAGGTTGGATACTTTTGAACACACCTCGTATATATATATATACAGTAAAACCCTCTTAATTGGCAGCCTTTTTAACCGTGAAATCGGCTAATCCACGGGTCCTTCATGGACCCCAAAATTTCAACATGAAATAGTAGTATTTTTTGGGTGGAATGTGGGTCTTTGATCTCAACCGCGGTCTGAACCGTTGTACAAGTGTGAATGCGCAGATGTTGGTGTAAAACACACAATGGCTTGTCAAATCATTGACTTATGTTCGCTAACCGCCGACACCTGCGATAATCCGTGGATTAAGCCCTTAATCCGCCGTTTAACCCAACAATTGAGTACTTTTTGACACGCTGTGAGCGAATCTGAGGTGGCGCGGTGTCATAAACTCGCTCTCACCTCTTCTGTATAAAACCTCAGGCCAAATCCATTTCAATCATAACCTTAGACAACTTACTACAGACCACACATTGATTATCCGTGATTCTACGACCATTCTACAGCTTTCTCCAGCCTTTTCAAACATCGAAGCTAGCTTCTTCTTCATCTCCCTCCGACATTGCTGTGACGTCATCAGTCAACATGCCGGGGGGAAAAGGGGAAGCACACATCCAGAACTGTTTCCGAAAAACTTTTGTTAGTGGACAGGATTGTTTCTGGGAAGGAGAGTAAAGCTAAGATATCCAGGGAAACTGGGGTACAAGAGAGTACCTTGAGAGGATGGGTGAAGGAGGAGGCCAACCTTCGCTCCTTCGTGCAGGACCTCGACGAGGAGAGCGGACTGAGCCGCAAGAGAGCCAGGAAGGCTCAGGATCCAGCGTTGGACAAGGCTGTCTTCGACTGGTTCACTTGTACTCCCTATCCGCGGTCCGTTGGTACAAGATTATATTTTATTAATATTATTCACGGTTTTCTTAATATTATTGATGGATCTGCGGATCGTCTAAACCGCGGATTTTTATTTTATGGACCCCAACGGCCGCGATTTAAAAGAATTTTACTGTGTATATATATATATATATATATATATATATATATATATATATTTATAGATATATATATATATATATATATATATACATATATATATATATATATATATATATATATATATATATATATATATATATATATATATATATATATATATATATATATATATATATATATATATATATTGTTACGAATTTGGAAATCAATCGCACTCAACATTCAGGTTCCTTTAGCTCAGTTATGTCGATAAGTGCATGTTCCATAGAGAGCTCACCTTCCATTGTTTAATGGGTAGAAATCGATTAAATGCGCTCTGAATCAATTTAATAGTTAGGGTTAGATCACAACACAAAGGAAGACGACCCTCCCCCTCTTCTGCGAAGAGGAAAAAGAGCCCTCCCGTCCCATGATTCATGACGTAAACAACTCCCTCCCACCCGCGGTTGTGAGGGCACGAGGGCATGAGTCACGCCGGGAGCGGGGGAGGGGCCGAGAGGGATAAGGAAGAGACCCTCTGCTGGGCTCAAGTTTTTGTTCTTGGTTCTACTTGGCTCGAGTGGCATCTTGGTTCTTGTCGAGTTGGCTGCTTGATTCTTGTTTCTTGTTAAAGGAGGGTTGTTCATCGGAAGAGAGTTGAGCTGGTTGCTCGGCTCGAGCTGCTATTGGCTGGTTGTTCATCGGAGGAGTTGGTCTGGTTGTCGTGGTTCTTTTTCGGCCTGGTGGTCGAGGAGTGTCGGCCTGGTTCAAGGGTGTTCGAGCTGGTCCGAGCCTGTTGCTCGCTTCGTGGCCTGATTCAGCTGGCTCTTCTTGGTTTGTGGAGCTCTTTGTTCTCTGCTTGGTTCCCGGCTTGGTGAGACTCCTTGGCCTCATCTTGGAGATGGTTCTTCGGGGAAGCGACGCATCGACGGGAAGGATCGGCGCCTTATCTCACCAGCACGTGTTCGAAGCGCGAGGGGATTCGCTGGAGCTCGGGAAGGATCGTGGCTCACGGCGATTGGATCCAGCTCGCTCTCGCTGGAGCCCGGGTCCGAACAGCTTGAAGACCACACGAGGTGGAGAGGTTCGAGATAGGTTCTGGGTTTCAGCTCATCTGTCCCTCCGAGCTGAAGTCCGTATTAAAGGCATCAGCCACCATTTCTTGGGTGTGTGTGTGTGCGTACGAGTGTCCGTGGGCCCGTCTAGCAAGTAGGAAACTGTTAAGTGCCTGTTTGTATTTGCTTTACATTACATAATAGACATCGGCTGTAGGCTTTTTGCTCATGTCCTGTCCTCTATCCCCATTCATTCATTGCTTGCATACCTGTGTTCAAATAAATGTCCCCCATTGTTGAATGTCACCTGCTCATTGCGTCCCTTTCCTCACATTGACTGTCATGGAGCGTTTGGGGAATTAACTGGCCAATTAAAGCTGATAAACGTACATCTGGTCCGACGGGATTTGGCGAAGTAAAACCGCTTGGCTTCGCATGCGGAACGAGCCGCTTAAGCGGCTCGTTTTCGTTCAGGCCCTGTCAAAGTATAAACTCCCAGCATTTCTGTCTGCGCGAATAGTTAGGTGTATCGATAATTCGGCGATTGACCCTGTAGCGCGTGGACAGAATATTTGGCTAGTTTATGGTGCAATAAAAACAACCGTAGCTGGGTTTCGGCGTTGATCCAGAAGCTACGAGTGGATTGCGCGTTCAGTGGACGCGCGGTCTGGATTGGGCTGAAAAGGTCGTGCGCATGCCGAACGGGTGGAAATCTACAACATTATGTAATCCAGTGTCTTGCTTACCTGGGACTTGTCAACATTGACCACCTCATCAAACTCCTCTTCATTTTCATCAGTCTCAATGCCCATATTTTTATTCAGCTGATTATCCTTCATCTCCTCCCATTCTTTCAATTCTTTGCTGTCCTCCTCTTGAATAACACCGAGACGAGATCCTGCAAAGATAAGATGATATCCACATTAAACAAATATTGTGACAGACAAATGTCAATGGTGAGAACAACATCCTGTTCAGATGTGTGCACTGTGGAAATTAAGTCTTCAGTTTCATCAATTCCCGGCGAGTTCTTCTTCTCGACCAGCCAGTTCCTCTTGTACCATGTCTTTGTGTGAAGGGTGAAGGGATCACAGAACATGTAAGATTCGCCCAAGTCTTTCAGGATCTTGTTGGCCAGGCCTGACATTAGAGTTGGTGAAGGCAGGAATTTGTCCAGGGTGCTGGCGATCACTTAGCAACTCTTGGTGAAAGACACCGAGTGATCTTTAACGATCCCCCAAACTAATGCTACCAGACGGAACACCCAATGTAATGTCCAGCTGAGGAACCGCACGGTTGTGATGCAATGCCCTACTTGCGAGGCACCAATCCGAGTTCATTAAACATGGATGGAAACGACAGAACATTGATCGAGGTGATATAACCGTCATTGAAAGTGAGAAGAAGCTGACGTTTCAGGTGTTAACCCTTCATCAAAGCCAAAGGAGACGGACAAAATCTACACCAGTCCTCACTGGAAAGATTCATTGATCATTCAACAGTGTATTATCAGGATGGAAATCAAACCCAGACTGGACAGCTCAGAGGTATATTCGCTACCTCTGCACTACCCTGTCGGACACACATCGAAACAACAGTAATAAAGATAAATTTACGAATTGGGGAATTATGTTCAGGAAAAGGATAAAGGAACAAGAGCGAGAATTCCTTTGCAATAAATATCCCCTCGTGCTGTGATATTTTTTAAATCCAAAAAGAACATAATTCTGTGAAAAATTGACGAAACGCCCTGAAACTCGAACTTGTTTGTTGTCCCCTTCAGACTTCCCCCCAGGCCTTCAAAACAGCTGTTCACCACCACCTCTTATCTTCCCCCATCCAAAACCTCGATCTTTTCTACCCCCGTTAATCCATCCCAAACCCACCTCCTTCAAAATCTCTGCTTTCCTTCCTGAAAGTCCCTGTGGTGTCCATCTTGTATACCCCATGTTCCCCCCCCCATCCCTCTCCCTTCCCCAGATCTCCTCATGTCTCTGTTCCCCACTATTTTGTCCTTCCCACTCTCCCCCCTCTTGTCTCATGCCCCCTTGCTATACGTTATGTGTTAGCTGTCATACGAGCCTCGATATTTGAGACAAAAATAAAGAATTAAAAAACTTCTTCTGTAACTTGTCATAATGAAGCCATGTTCCAAGTTTCAGTTGGATATGTCAAAGGGTGTGTGAAAAAAGTTCTGAAAAACCACAGGTGGGACGGACGGACGGACAGCAAACCGATGGTCCTCTCCAATTAAACCAGCAGGACAAATAATTGTGGACAGAACAAATGCACCTCACACTGTATTGGACAACAATAAATCAAGCAAGTTTGTGGATGGGAATTAAAGAGGATATTTTAGAACCAGACATAACAGGGCAAGCATATTATAAAAACCGTGTTATACTCGATCTCATGATATGTAATTCTGTTTTGATCACATCATTGGAAGGAATGAGCTGCTTTGGAGAAGGCTCATCAAAGAACAATCAAAAAGTTTTAATGACAGATTTGAATGATGAGATGGAGAGAAGAAGAGTGGAGGAAGAGGATGAGAAGACGTGGAGAAGAGTTGGTGGGGTTTGGGGGGGGCGAGGATGGGAGGATGGGAAATGGAGGGGCGGATTACAAAGAGGAAGAGGAGGAAGACGTAACAATGGAGATGATAAGAAAAAAAATATCAAGAAAAACAAATATTGTTCAGTGGACAGAAAACCTCCATCGTGGTCATCGCCCATTCCATCCCAAGCCCATTGACCCGCAGCTTCACAGTCTGCGCTCCGGACTCACCTTTCTTCTCAGCGCGGTAGGGATTTAACATGTCGAAGCTCACGTATTTGTCCATGTTTTCAAACACGCATTCATACAGTAGTAGATGAGCCTGAGAGGCAAGGTATGCCTTCACTTTGAGAGACAGAATACTGTTTTCATCTTCACTGTTTTCATTCTTTTCACCGTTTTCATCTGTGAGAATCACAAAAACAATCAATTTGGGAGCATCAATAAACATGCACATGGTTAAGGTGAGAGATAAAAAGAGCAAGAGTGTGAACCACCACTCATAAGAAGAAAATACAGCTGCATCACTCTCTGCTGATATGGAACAGGTTAGTGGCTGGCATATTAAATGGAGCATGTCATTCAATCATGAATAATCTCATGTCTTCTGTATTCAACAGATACATTTGTTTCACCCACAATGTGCCAGATAGACTGGTCTCTCCTTCCCTCTGCATCCATTTCTGCAGCAGATACTCTTTCTTATTGTGATCGTAACAATGGTATTGTCTTCAGCAAATAATTGCTGTCTCACGTAAGAACAGTAACACTTGTGGTCCACTCGACGAGGCAGGATTTCTACTGCATTTTATCACCTGGTACTACATTTTCATTAAGATTCCTCAGTCTGACAGGATGGCAGAGAGGTACGCACACTCTCCTCTAAGCTGTCTTGCCTGGGTTCGAATCCCAACCTCGCAGAAAACTGTCATCTGGGTGTTTCACAGGGTGATTTGTCAGTGCATGTGCTATCCTTTGGATGGCTGTTAAACTGGTCTGTCAGCATTCGTTGTTGGACGTCAAAGACCTCACGGTGTCTTTCGAGAAGATCAGCGAGCTATCATTGACACCTTGAACAAATTACGAATTCCTGCTCCAACCAACAGAGGGCACTGTTTCAGGGGCACAGCCCCACCCACAGCCTTGTGCTGTAAATGAACGAAGAGCAAGAAGATTAAAATTCCTGCATGCTCTCTCATCATCATCATCTCTCACCATAATCATCTCTCACCATCATATTAGCGGGTGCTGTCACCGATCCAGATGTTGGCTATTATGGCGCCGCATTCAAATATTTATTGAGTCCCCCAAAGCAGCTCACCTATTCCATCATCTTGTGTGTTCATTTTATTACTTGCCTTCCTCTTCTTCAATCAATCCGACCAGTCAGTGCTGTCGGACCCCGACATTCCTGGATTTGCCATTCGCGGAGCGCCCGTATTTGCGGTGACCTGCTTCTACATTTGCGACTCTGTGCTTCGTGTATTGGCAGTATTTGCGGATGCAAAAACACATCTTCCACCAGCCACACATACAGCAACTGTGCTTATGCAAAAAACATATCTTCCATGAGCAGCACGTATGACCTGCTTCTACATTCACAGCCCGACGCGTCACGCTTTCAGGGTTTTTCATGGGCGGATAAAAATTTTGAAAAACGAGTGGCGCTAGCACAAGTGATGTGGGTGCCGCTACAAGTGATGTGCTGAGCACTGCGGGTACGAATGGCCCCAGTCAATTCTACGCAAGCAGGGGATGGTTTGACCACTTCAAGAAGCGTAACAATCTCCACAATGCCAAACTACAGGAGAGCATGCCTCCGTGGAGCATGAGGCGGCTAAAACGTTCGCTGCTCAACTCTCGCAACTCATCGACGAGAAGGGGTACCTGCCAAAGCAGATGTTCAATGATGACGAGACTGGCCTGGTTTAGAAAAAGATGCCAACACAAACTTTTATCTTGAAGCGCGAGGGGACAGCATTGGGTTTCAAGGCAGCAAATGACCGGGAATCTCTTCTCTTCTGCACAAAAGCAAAACAGGACTGCATATCAAAGCCCATGATGCTCACAAGAGCCAGGAAAAAACACGCTACCCATGTTTGTTTGTTTTTTTTGGGGGGGGGGGGGAGAAACTGGAAGGTGTGGGTAACTGCAACATTTTTCATGGACTGGTTCCACAACTGTTTCGTCTCTCAGGTGGAGAGGTATCTGACGGAAAAAAAACCTTGTGTTTAAGGTTCTCCTGCTTGTCGATAACGCCAATCGCCACTCCGGGGACCTGAAGGGGGCTCTCCCAAAGGTCAAGATAATCTTCCCGCCGCCCAACACAACCTGGATGACCAGCTGCTCCACCAAGAACTAATTTCCACTTTCAAAACATACTTTACCCACCGCACCTTTCACCACCTTTTGGACGCGATGGACTCTGACCCAGAGCTCACTGTTGAGCAGTGTTGAAAACAGTTCAACACAGCCCACTGCATCGGTGCCATCAAAGAGTTGCTGAATAAGGTGAGACCCTCCATCATCAACGCCTGTTGGCAAAACCTGTGGCCACAGGCAGTGAATAACTTCACAGGCTTTCCCACCAACAAGGAGAGGCATTAAATTTCTGGTTTGGCATGGCAGGTGGGAGAGGAAGGCTTTGATGACATGGATGCTGAGGAGTTGGATGATCTTATTGCCTCGCATGCAGAGGAGCTCACTGAGGAGGACTTAGACGCCATTACCAAGGTTTTTGAGGAGGAGGAGGACAGTGATGAGGCGGAAGAGGTGCCGAGGTCCAATTAAATGGTCAAGTACCGAGGTGAGGTGCTGTGGGACACGCGGGCAATTGCTGACAGGCTGTAAGACGCCGATGCGGTCATGGAGCGTTACCTCAAGTTCAAGAGGGGGTTGGATGATGTGATGCTCCCATACAAGGAGCAACATCAAAACCTCACCTGCATCGGCTTCAGTACCCTCACCTACATTCCTTTCGGTGCAAGACTCAACAGCACCCTCACCTGCATCGTCTTCAGAGGTGTTCAATTAGTTCACTGGATTTTAATTCATCATCATTTGAAAAGTTGTGCTTGTAGAAATAAACAATTTGAGTGTGCTGTGAGTTTGAAAGTCTGTTTGTGATGGTGTGTTTTGTGTTATGTGAAAAGCAGAAATGATTCTGAATATCTCTCAACATTTGGTTGAAAAAAATTGGTTGCCTCACCAACCCAAACCTGAAGAGGAAATGCATTCAGAAAGAACAGCACTCAGTGGAGCGCATACCTCTGCCAGAATGAACAGTTTACATTTGGTATCCCACCAAAACGTCGGATCTGGATCCAAACCTGAACCAAAGTCTAATTGGCTTGTTCTTGTCACCGACCAACTCATCCACCAAGTTTTGTCAGAATTCGTCCACAACTTTGAGATATCGTGCTGTACATCGTTTTTGATCCAATCTCTCAATGGTGAAGAATCACAAAAAATTCCAATACCCAGATCTGTATCTTCACCAAAATCTAATCAATTCGTCCTTGCCACACATGTAACCTGTCCAACAAATTCCATCCGAATCTGTCCACAACTTTTTGAGATATCCTGCTCACAGACAAACAGACAAACAAACAGACCGTGGTGAAGAAATAACCTCCATCCATAACTTTCAGTGGAGAAGGTAATAAGTTGCTTTGCCAAGACTACACAAAAAGTTCAAAAGGAAATGATTGGCATTGACTTCTGATGGTACGTTAAAGACACATGTGTTTTGAACAAGAGAATGGAAGTTATTGCCGTCATCCCTAACGATTCACGATTCCTGTTCAAACCTGTAAAATTGCAAGTGCAAAATGTGAACCTGCAAGCTAAACTATTAAAGCTGCGATTGTGAAGGAAGGAGGTGAAAAGCAGGTAAAACGTCGCCATGGTATTGCTTGAGGATCAAAACAAAATGTTTGGAGTGTGCACGAGAAAGGTTGCTGCTGTGAGAGCAAAGTCATCCGGGTCTCCGTGATCAGGAAGCCACGAACCGAGCAGACACCACCGGCAAGTAAAAACATATATTATAAAAACACCAACAACCTTTTACAGGTCCTTAAATATCCCAACACAAGCAAAATATGCATAACCGAGACGTGGTATTCATTTTGTGAAAAGCATTTAATCCTCAACAACTCTCACACCTCACCTGTTGGTGGTTCTTCCTGAAAAGATGCTTTTCCCACTTGGGGCTTTGAATTCCTAAAGAAAATAATGAAAAAATAGATTTTGTAAAACTGCACTTACAAAAATGTTACAAATACAATGCAATGGCAGAATGAAAATACAGTCAGGTCAGTGATCATGAAACCGCATCAGTTTGTGATGGGCACGCGGGCAGATAACTCGGAACCCGACATGTCTATAAAAAGACCACCGACGCCATCAACAACACTCACTTCTGGCTGGATCTGGACGCCACTTCTCTCTCCAAGTTTCCAGTTTTCCCTTCCTTTGGATTTGTGTCTGTCTCCATCTGCACCACGTGCATCCTCCGAACCCACCATTCCTCCCCACACCGAAGTCTCTCTCTCTATTTTGTCCCTCAACCCTGCTGTTATTCCCTCCTCTTTTTACTGTTCCTTTTATTCTGTTTGGTCATGACCTGTTCTATTTTCCAGCTCTTCCACGAGCCTCGACTTTGTATGCAAAAAATATTAAATAAAATAAAATAAACCAAGAAAGGCACTCTCAATGATCTGTCACCCTTCATGTTAAGTACCAGGATGACCGTTAATATCTGGGTCCAGATTCCAATCCAGGCTTGACAGGTCAAAGGAGAGTGTGAGCACGTTGAGGTACCCCAACCCCACAACCCCTAATCTATGGTACAGAAAACCATAAAGGAGTAAAATGTGATTGAGATGCGATGGGGTGAGGTTTCATCCTTCTCTCGAAAAGGAAAATCATTTTACATGTTTGTGTGTTTCACGACAAGACATCCTGAAGGGATATTTGTTTCATTACTTACGTGGAATTTCTGGCAGCGCCACGTTTCCACATAGTTTTAAATCTTCTGAACTTTTTCCTGAGGAGAAAAGGATTGAAAAGTCAATTTGTTACACACTTTGTGAGGAAGATGCATCCAAAAAAACGAGCTTCAATGTAACGTATTTACTTGAGCCAATTCCACAGGGAGACTTTCTGGGCTGAAGGCGATGGTGTTGCTTCATTCACAAAAACATCTGATGAATCTTGAGACCGATTCATCTTTGATTTCCTGAAAAAGAACAAAACTCTTCAATCCACAACCGAGTACAAATTTGCTAAACCAGATATCACACACATTCTCCATTTAAACAAATCTTTCCTTCAACTCATTTGCACTCCAATGGATCATTCCTCCACTCAACACACAAAAAACAACAAAACACGAGAGCGAGGTGGATGACACGACATCGTAAATCCCCACGCTTCCCACCGAAAGCAAGGTTGAAAGATGGGAAAAGACTCCACCAAGATTGATGTCAAATTTTCCGTTTAACCCTTTGAATCCGAGCGGCTGTTTTACCAGCCGTGATTCAAACTTCGATACAGCCGAGTGGTGGGTTTACCGGCCGCTATTCAAACCTCCATACACCCGAGCGGTGGGTTTACCGGCCACTATTCAAACCTCCATACACCCGAGCGGTGGGTTTACCGGCCACTATTCAAACCTCCATACACCCGAGCGGCGGGTTTACCGGCCACTATTCAAACCTCCATACACCCGAGCGGTGGGTTTACCGGCCACTATTCAAACCTCCATACACCCGAGCGGCGGGTTTACCGGCCACTATTCAAACCTCCATGCACCCGAGCGGCGGGTTTACCGGCCACTATTCAAACCTCCATACACCCGAGCGGCGGGTTTACCGGCCACTATTCAAACCTCCATACACCCGAGCGGCGGGTTTACCGGCCACTATTCAAACCTCCATGCACCCGAGCGGCGGGTTTACCGGCCACTATTCAAACCTCCATACACCCGAGCGGCGGGTTTACCGGCCACTATTCAAACCTCCATACACCCTAGCGGTGGGTTTACCGGCCACTATTCAAACCTCCATACACCCGAGCGGCGGGTTTACCGGCCACTATTTAAAACTCCATACACCCGAGCGGCGGGTTTACCGGCCACTATTCAAACTTCGATACAGCCGAGTGGTGGGTTTACCGGCCACTATTTAAACCTCCATACACCCAAGCGGCGGGTTTACCGGCCACTATTCAAACCTCCATACACCCGAGCGGCGGGTTTACCGGCCACTATTCAAACCTCCATACACCCGAGTGGCGGGTTTACCGACCACTATTTAAACCTCCATACATCTGAGCGGCGGGTTTACCGGCCACTATTCAAACCTCCATACACCCGAGCGGCGGGTTTACCGGCCACTATTTAAACCTCCATGCAGGCGAGCTCAAGAGGTGCACAAGCCACGCCTTCAAACCGCGTCACTCAGGGTGACGGGGTTTAAGAGCCACGCCTTCAAACCTCCGTAGACCCGAGCGGCCAGATTTCTCTGCAGGGAGCCGAAAATCCAAGGAGCTCAGTGTTCAAAGGGTTAAAATGTTTCTGTTTTGACTCCTGTGACCCAAAGTCCCCACCCTCGAGGGAATGAACCAGCGGACAAATCCAAAAATCGTTACACATTTCATGAGTCCCTAATGTTGATTGCATGTCCAACGTGACTTGACAAAGATGTTTAGAAATGTGTCCGTCATTGCATTTTTGTAATCTCACCTTTTGAACCCACCCCAGGGGCTCAGGGGCCAAAAATGATCGTCTTGCATAGTCTTGCCATGTGGTGATCATAACTATCAAGTTTGGTGGAGTTATACACAACTGTTTATGAGGAAAGAGAAGTCCTTCATACTTCGTCTGTCCTTTATACCATGGAGACCCCTTTTCAGACTCCTCAAACCTTCAGACCTTTATACCCCTGAAGTCCCTTGACTCCCTTTCCACCCATTTGAACTCATCACCCACTCTTCATACCCTTTCGACATGCGAGACAGCCTTAAACCCCTTTTAGACTGATTGGATCCTTGACCATTTTCCGCTTTTGACCCTTGAGACCACTTCAAACTTTTCAGACACTTCAGAATCTTTTCGACCCCTTAGACATTTATATCCTTTTGAGATTATACCCTTGAGAGTTTAGACCCTAACTACTATTGGAACGTACCCTTCAGACCATGTGGAACCTTTTCGACGCACACCAAACAAACGTGTGAGAGGGAGAGGGAGAGGGAGAGGGAGAGGGAGAGGAGAGGGAGAGGGAGAGAGAGAGAGAGGGAGAGAGAGAGAGAGAGAGAGAGAGAGAGAGAGAGAGAGAGAGAGAGAGAGAGAGAGAGAGAGAGAGAGAGAGAGAGAGAGAGAGGGAGAGGTGGAGAGAGAGGGGGAGAGTGGAGAGGTGGAGAGAGAGGGGGAGAGTGGAGAGGTGGAGGGGAGAGTGAAGAGGTGGAGAGGAAAGGAGAGAGGTGTTTGGGTGCGAGGAAGGGTGTGGGAGCAAGGATGGGTGGGGGAATGAAAGATTGAGGTGAGAGGAAGGGAAGGCAGACGTGTGGTGGAGCGTTAATTGTGATTCATACTGTTTCATCAAAATGATTCTGAACACAATAACAGTGAAGATGGAAACAAAATTACATCTGAAATCCATTTTCTACCAGTCATACTATAAACATGATCCGGAGACAAACTCCCATCTGGACACTTCCGGAGATACACTCCCGTCCAGAGACAAACACCACCCGGATGCATCCAGAGACTAACACCTCCCGGACACGTCTGGAGCCAAGCTGTCCGGAGACAAATACCGCTCAGACACGTCTGAAGAGAAACCACGCCCAGACATAATCACTGTCTGGATATTCTAAAGACAGAGACAGACAGATAGACAGAGAGAGGGAAGGGGAGAGTGAGAGAGGTGTGAGATGAGGGTGCTGAACTGAATGGGAGGGGGTAGAGCAAGGATCGGATGAAAAGAGAGAGGGGTGGGGGTAGGGGAGTTAACAGATTTCATATGTTATGCTTTAAGAAACACACACACACACACACACACACACACACACACACTAGTGGAGATAATATTGCACAAAGCAGTTGTTTCCCTGCATATTATGGATCAAATATTTGATGCAAGCAAATACAACCTGTTGCTTCACTGATTGGAATATCAAAGGGGGAGGGGGGAAGGGAGGAGGAGAGATGGGAGGGAGAGAGGGTGGAGAGAGGGACAGGGTCGTGGGGAAGGGAAAAGGGTGTTCTGGACCTGCGTTTGACAGTATGACTCGAGGGAAAGCAGTGGGGAGAGGGGGACGATCCCATTATATGAACATTGCTGGATTGAACGAAATTGGGTGTGTTTAAACAGCACGTTCAAACGGGTCATACTAAACAATGCACGGACACTGCCCAGAGACGTCCGTGTGGTGTGGAGGAGCTTTGGGAGGAAGCAAGCATGCGGGGGGGGGGAAGGGGAAATAGTATGAGGAGAGGGAGAGGAGAGAACAGCGTGATGGAAGTGGTGGGGAGGCAGCGTGGGGAGGAAAAGTGGGGGGTGGCCGAGTGAGGGACAGGAGAGGGGATGAGAAGGTAGCATGAGGTGAGGGGAGGGGAAGGCAGTGCGACACAGAGTGAGGGGGGAGGCAGCGTGGGGTGGGGGGGTAGAAGCAATGGGAGGAGAAGCAATGGGGGTAGTGGTGAGGAAGAGTGAGGGAACGGTCGACCGATTCCTTATTGTTTCCCTGAAAAAGAACAATACTCTTTAATCCACAACTAAGTGAGTCCAAATGTGCTAAACCAGATATCATACTCTATCTCCATTGAAACAAATATTCCCTTGAAATCATTTGCACGGCAATGGATCCTTCACCCAACACCACATAAAACAACAAAATACGAGAGTGAAGTCGATGTGACACGTCATCGTAAATCCCCACGCTTCCCATCTAAATCAAGGTTTAAATTAGGGAAAACGTTCCACCAAGATTGACCAAATATCAAATTCTGAGTTTAAAAATTTCCCGTTTTGACCCCTGTGACCCCAAGTCCTTCCTCCATCCTTCATACGTCGCCCAATGTTGATCACATGTACAAGGTTTCATGAAGAAATGTTTAAAATGTTCCCGTAGTTGAATTTTTTGGTGTTTGACCTTCTCACCTCATCAGGGTAGTGCTGGGAATTGTACTGTACTCACAGCTTCTTGCCATGTGATGATCATAACTACCAAGTTTGGTGAATTTCTCTCCAACCGTTTAGGAGATAGAGTGATGGATGGACAGACAGACAGATGGAGCCGATTACAAAAAAGTGTGTGGATAATTAGTAAATAAATTGATTAATTTAATTAATGCGGCTCTCAGCGCTGGCAAATGATTCATTAGCATGACGTCCTTTGATTGGACGGCCCTTAAATTGATGTATCACCCCTCAGGTAAATCAACAGGGTCCAACATGACCATTTACATCAGGGTCAAGATTCAAAGGTAACCCCCCAACCCTCCAACCAGGGTGAGGTTTAACCCTCTCTCACCAAGTGTTTCCACCGAAGGTGAGCAGACGATGTGTTTTCACCCCTGTTGCTGTCTGTAAAACACAATATCTCAAAAAAGTTGTGGCCGTATTCGGACCAAACGAGGTGGATGAGTTGGGTGTGTGACAAGGACGAATTAATTCGATTTTGATGAAGATCCAGATCCGACTATGAGAATTATTTTAGCGATTTTTCACCGTTGAGAGATCGGGCCAAACTAAACAGCAAGGTGTCTCTGCCTCGGGCCTGGTTTGAGGCTCTGCGAGCCCCTTGGAGTCTGACAAGAGACAGAAATGGTCCACGAGCTGCAGGCTGCCTGGAATTCAGCAGCAAGTAGAGTGTTGTTGTTGTTGTTCGGGTGGTGCAAATAAACGACACTTGCGCCTGCTCCAGGGCCGAGACCATCCTGCCAGCGCACTGAGCCTGAACTCGTGATGAAAAGAGAAAATCAATCAATGTTGTGGGAAAACCCACGGGAAATACCTTTGTCGTCTTTTCCTAAAGAATCAAAACATCTTCATGGATAAAATAAATCCCTGGTTAATCCTGAAGAAGATAAAGCTCGGAATTCTCAAACGCCCAATATTCACGGTTTTCCGTCTGCAGCGAACTCATTCAGAACAGGTTGCTCAGACAACGCGGTTAATGTGACATGACCGCCTCATTGTTACGTCAAACATTGTCGTCAATCAAGTTCCCCCCCCCCCTTCCGTCTCATTCAGAAGTGCCCCTCGCTAGACTGAGTGGCTTCCCTTCGCATACCCTTCGGAGGAATGCGCTCTCCCGAGAGCCCTTCGAGTTTCCCTCTTTCCCTCTCCCTGGTACTTTGTAGCCGCTTCTAACACAATTAATCCGTTGGAGAAGTTGTCACAAGAGGATCGAGTCGAATTCAAGTGCTTCCTTGATCGAGGGGTACATGGACATTAGCTGCACATGTGGGCCAGGCTTGTGAATGTGCTCTTGAGATCAGTCCATCATTTACCCAACACCTCATCACCCTTGCTCTCTCCCCAGGAAGTAAATGCACAAACTAAAAACAAGTGGTTCTCTCACTTTATGGTTCTTTACATAGAAGGAACTCACATTGATCTGTTATCTTTCATACAAAGCACCAGGATGACTGTTTATATCTGGGTCCGGATTCCAACCAAGGCGAGACAGGTCAGAGGAGAGTGCGAGCACCTCGAGATACCCCAACCCCACAACCCTGAATCTATGGTACAGAAAACAATAATTGAGAAAAATGCGATTGAGATACAGTGGGGTAAGGTTTAATCCTTCTCTCGAAAAGGAAAATCATTTTTCTTGTTTGTGCGTTTCACCTCATGACATCCTGAAGGGATATTTTTCCATTACTTACGTGGAACGTTCAGCAGCCCGACGCTTCCCCATCCTTTTAAGTTTTCTGAATCCATTCCTAAGGAGAAAAGGATTGAAAAGTCAATTTGTTACACACTTTGTGAGGAAGATCCATACAAAAACACGATCATCAATGTAACGTATTTACTTTAGGCGCTTCCAGAAGGAGACTTTCTTGACTGGAGTCCACGGTGTTGGTTCGTTCATCGAAACCTCTGATGAACCCAATGGCTCATTCACAGAAACGTCGAGTGAACCCAATCGCACGTTCACAGAAACGTCGAGTGAACACAATAGCTCGTTCATAGAAATATCTGATGAATCTTCACACCAATTCATCTTCGCGTCCCTGAAAAAGAACAATACTCTTCAATCCAGAACGAAATACAAATTTGCTCCACCAGATATCATACACATTCTCCATTGATACAAATCTTTCCTTCAACTCATTTTCACCACAATAGATCATTCCTTCACTCAACACCACATAAAACAACAAAACATGAGAGTGAGGTTGATGTCACGCCATCGTAAATCCCCACGCTTCGCACCGAAAGCAAGGTTGAAAGATGGGAAAACATTCCACCAAGATTGATGTCAAATTTTCCGTTTAATCCTTTGAACCCGAGCGGCAGGTTTACCGGCCACTATTCAAACCTCCATACACCTGAGCGGTGGGTTTACCGGCGACTATTCAAACCTCCATACACCCGAGCGGCGGGTTTACCGGCCACTATTCAAACTTCCATACACCCGAGCGGTGGGTTTACCGGCCACTATTCAAACCTCCATACACCCAAGTGATGGGTTTACCGGCCACTATTCAAACCGACATACACCCAAGTGATGGGTTTACCGGCCACTATTCAAACCTTCATACACCCGAGCGGTGGGTTTACCGGCCACGATTCAAACCGACATACACCCAAGTGATGGGTTTACCGGCCACTATTCAAACCTCCAAACACCCAAGTGATGGGTTTACCGGCCACTATTCAAACCTCCATACACCTGAGCGGTGGGTTTACCGGCCACTATTCAAACTTCCATACACCCGAGCGGCAGGTTTACCGGCCACTATTCAAACTTCCATACACCCGAGCGGTGGGTTTACCGGCCACTATTCAAACCTCCAAACACCCAAGTGATGGGTTTACCGGCCACTATTCAATCCTCCATACACCTGAGCGGTGGGTTTACTGGCCACTATTCAAACCTCCATACACCCGAGCGGCAAGTTTACCGGCCACTATTCAAACTTCCATACACCCGAGCGGTGGGTTTACCGGCCACTATTCAAACCTCCAAACACCCAAGTGATGGGTTTACCGGCCACTATTCAATCCTCCATACACCTGAGCGGTGGGTTTACCGGCCACTATTCAATCCTCCATACACCCGAGCGGTGGGTTTACCGGCCACTATTCAAACCTCCAAACACCCAAGTGATGGGTTTACCGGCCACTATTCAAACCTCCATACACCCGAGCGGTGGGTTTACCGGCCACTATTCAAACTTTCATACACCCGAGCGGCGGGTTTACCGGCCACTATTCATACCTCCATACACCCGAGCGGTGGGTTTACCGGCCACGATTCAAACCGACATACACCCAAGTGATGGGGTTACCGGCCACTATTCAAACCTCCATACACCTGAGCGGTGGGTTTACCGGCCACTATTCAAACCTCCATACACCCAAGCGGCGGGTTTACCGGCCACTATTCAAACCTCCATACACCCGAGCGGTGGGTTTACCGGCCACTATTCAAACCTTCATACACCCGAGCGGTGGGTTTACCGGCCACTATTCAAACCTCCAAACACCCAAGTGATGGGTTTACCGGCCACTATTCAAACCTCCATACACCCGAGCGGCGGGTTTACCGGCCACTATTCAAACCTTCATACACCCGAGCGGTGGGTTTACCGGCCACTATTCAAACTTCCATACACCCGAGCGGTGGGTTTACCGGCCACTATTCAAACCTCCAAACACCCAAGTGATGGGTTTACCGGCCACTATTCAAACCTCCAAACACCCAAGTGATGGGTTTACCGGCCACTATTCAAACCTCCATACACCCGAGCGGCAGGTTTACCGGCCACTATTCAAACTTCCATACACCCGAGCGGTGGGTTTACCGGCCACTATTCAAACCTCCAAACACCCAAGTGATGGGTTTACCGGCCACTATTCAAACCTCCATACACCTGAGCGGTGGGTTTACCGGCCACTATTCAAACCTCCATACACCTGAGCGGTGGGTTTACCGGCCACTATTCAAACCTCCATACACCCGAGCGGTGGGTTTACCGGCCACTATTCAAACCTCCATACACCCGAGCGGCGGGTTTACCGGCCACTATTCAAACCTTCATACACCCGAGCGGCGGGTTTACCGGCCACTATTCAAACTTCCATACACCCAAGTGATGGGTTTACCGGCCACTATTCAAACCTCCAAACACCCAAGTGATGGGTTTACCGGCCACTATTCAAACCTCCAAACACCCAAGTGATGGGTTTACCGGCCACTATTCAAACCTCCATACACCTGAGCGGTGGGTTTACCGGCCACTATTCAAACTTCCATACACCCGAGCGGCAGGTTTACCGGCCACTATTCAAACCTCCATACACCCGAGCGGCAGGTTTACCGGCCACTATTCAAACTTCCATACACCCGAGCGGTGGGTTTACCGGCCACTATTCAAACCTCCATACACCCGAGCGGCAAGTTTACCGGCCACTATTCAAACTTCCATACACCCGAGCGGTGGGTTTACCGGCCACTATTCAAACCTCCAAACACCCAAGTGATGGGTTTACCGGCCACTATTCAATCCTCCATACACCTGAGCGGTGGGTTTACCGGCCACTATTCAAACCTTCATACACCCGAGCGGCAGGTTTACCGGCCACTATTCAAACCTCCATACACCCGAGCGGTGGGTTTACCGGCCACTATTCAAACCTCCAAACACCCAAGTGATGGGTTTACCAGCCACTATTCAAACCTCCATACACCGGAATGGTGGGTTTACCGGCCACTATTCAAACCTCCATACACCCGAGCGGTGGGTTTACCGGCCACTATGCAAACTTTCATACACCCGAGCGGCGGGTTTACCGGCCACTATTCATACCTCCATACACCCGAGCGGTGGGTTTACCGGCCACGATTCAAACCGACATACACCCAAGTGATGGGTTTACCGGCCACTATTCAAACCTCCATACACCTGAGCGGTGGGTTTACCGGCCACTATTCAAACCTCCATACACCCAAGCGGCGGGTTTACCGGCCACTATTCAAACCTTCATACACCCGAGCGGTGGGTTTACCGGCCACTATTCAAACCTCCATACACCCGAGCGGCGGGTTTACCGGCCACTATTCAAACCTTCATACACCCGAGCGGTGGGTTTTCCGGCCACTATTCAAACTTCCATACACACGAGCGGTGGGTTTACCGGCCACTATTCAAACCTCCAAACACCCAAGTGATGGGTTTACCGGCCACTATTCAAACCTCCATACACCCGAGCGGCGGGTTTACCGGCCACTATTCAAACCTCCATACACCCGAGCGGCGGGTTTACCGGCCACTATTCAAACCTCCATACACCTGAGCGGTGGGTTTACCGGCCACTATCCAAACCTTCATACACCCGAGCGGCAGGTTTACCGGCCACTATTCAAACCTCCATACACCCGAGCGGTGGGTTTACCGGCCACTATTCAAACCTCCAAACACCCAAGTGATGGGTTTACCGGCCACTATTCAAACCTCCATACACCGGAATGGTGGGTTTACCGGCCACTATTCAAACCTCCATACACCCGAGCGGTGGGTTTACCGGCCACTATTCAAACTTCCAAACACCCGAGCGGTGGGTTTACCGGCCACTATTCAAACCTCAATACACCCAAGTGATGGGTTTACCGGCCACTATTCAAACCTCCATACACCCAAGAGATGGGTTTACCAGCCACACCCTCAAATATCCGTAGACCCGAGCCGTGGGTTTGCCGGCCACTCTTCAAACGTCCGTGCACTCGAGTGGCCTGATTTTTCTACCAAGAGCCCAGGATGGAGGAGCCGAAAATCTCAGGAGCTCAGTGTTCAAAGGGTTAAAAATTGATTCTTGTGACCCTGAGTCCCCACCCCCTGGGACATGAACCAGTGGTCAAATCCAAAAATCATTACACATTTCATGAGTCCCCAATGTTGATCGCATGTACAACGTGATGTGACAAAGATGTTTGGAAATGTGCCCGTCATTCCATTTATTTCCCCTTTTGACCCCACCACAGGGGCTCGGGGGCCAAAAACATCGTCTTGCATATTCTTGTCAGGTGGTGATCATCACTGTCAAGTTTGATGGAGTTATACAAAATAGTTTATGAGGAGAGAGAAGTCCTTCATACTCCGTCCGTCCTTTACACCATCGAGACCCCTTTTCAGACTCCTCAAACCTTTAGACCTTTATACCCCTGAAGTCCCTTGAGTTCCTTTGGACCGCTTTTACCTGGTCACCCACTCTTCACTCCCTTCAGACATGTTTGACAGCCTGAAACTCCTTTTCGACCGATTGGACCCTTGAGACCACTTCGACCTTTTAAGACACTTCAGATCCCTTGACACCCTTTCGACATTTACATCGTTTTGAGATTATACCCTTTAGAGTTTAGACCCGAACGGCGATTGGAAAGTCCACTTTGGACCATACGGAACCATTTCGACATACACCACACTTTTTGGAAAACACACTACCGTCTTTTTGGAAAACACAAACAATACCTTTTTCAGCAAGTAATGTGCAAACTCGACCCACCAACAGGGAGGGTACACTGCGTGTAGCAAGATCCAAACATTGTTATCAGAGGTAAAGTGACATTGTTCACTGTGCTGTTTGAAAGTAAAAGTTCATTCCAAGTTTACACAATGAGGTTATCCTCCCGCCATCACGTGGTAACTTCTTCAGGTTAGTCCAGGTGTGCAGCTTTACCAATTCCCGACTTACACACAGGTGGACTGATTGAACGACATGTTAACAAATCAAAACTCAATGAAACTCCACACTCAGGAATACAGTACAGACATCAATAAATCTCCGTGCTGTGTCCCTGCCTCGGGCCTGGTTTAGGCTCTTCGAGCCCCTTGGAGTCGGACAAGACACAGAAACGGATCACCATCTGCAGGCTGCTTGGAATAAAGCAGCAACTACAGTGTTGTTGTTGTTGTTGTTGTTGTTGTTCGGGTGGTGAAAATAAACTAAACTCGCGCCTGCTCCCGGGCCTCGGCCATCCTGCCAGCGCACTGAGCCTGTACTCGTGATGAAAAGAGAAAATCAATCAACGTTGTGGGAAAACCCGCGGGAAATACCTTTGTCGTCTTTTACTGAACAATCGAAACATCTTCATGGATAAAATAAATCCCTGGTTAATCCTGAAGAGGATAAAGTTCGGAATTCTCAAACGCGCCATCTTCACGGTTTTCCGTTCACAGCGAACTGTCAGAACAGGTTGCCAAGACAACGCGTTGTTGTGATATGGCCGCGTCATTGTGACGTCACACGTTGTCGTCACGCAGGTGACCCGCCCTCCCTCCTCAATGACAATGACGAGTTGAAGTGCAGTAACTATCGTAGATTCGAACTCGTGTTGGTGAGGAGAAAACACCAGAACGTTCGATCCGTGATTGTTTCCCTCGGGGCGGGACACACGTGATCGTGATTAAACCCTCTTCATGAAATATTTTATTAAATGTAAAACTTCCATTATCAACGTCCTGATGATGACTCTGTGTGTCTGGTGTGTTCCCTTGGATGATCGAATCTCTCATTTATTTCAAAAAATCTTCATATTTCACCGTTAAACCTGACGGTGTGTTCAGTGCAGCGTTGTGTTGTATGACGTCATGACGTAGCGAGGATCTGCGCATAATCAACGAATCCTTCACTGAAACATGGACATGAAGGGGAGGTGGAGGGGAGGGGAGGGGAGGGGAGGAGAGGGGAGGGGATGTGAGAGGAGGGAAAGGGGAGGGGTGAGGGGAGGGGTGAGAGGAGGAGTGTGAGGGGTGAGGGGATGGAGTGTGAGGTTGAGGATTTGGAAAGGGGAGGGGTGAGGGGAGGGAGTGTGAGGGGTGAGGGGAGGCACAGGGGAGGGAAAGGGGAGAGGTGTGAGGGGAGGGAAAGGGGAGGAGTGAGGGGAGGGAGTGAGGGGAGGGAGTGTGAGGAGTGAGGGGAGGAACAGGGGAGGGGTGAGGAGAGGGAAAGGGGAGAGGTGTGAGGGGATGGAAAGGGGAGGAGTGAGGGGAGAGAGTGTGAGGGGTGAGGGGAGGGAAAAGGGAGGGTGAAGAGAGGGAAAAGGGGACGTGTGAGGGGAGGGAGAGGGAAGGAGTGAGGAGAGGGAAAGGGGAGGAGTGTGAGGAGAGGAAACGTTAGACCGATTCCTCATTGTTTCCCTGAAAAAGAACAATACTCTTTTGTCCACAACTCAGTGTGTCCAAATGTGATAAACCAGATATTACACACAATCTCCATTTATACAAACATTCCCTTCAAATCACTTGCACGACAATGGATCCTTCACCCAACACGACATAAAACAACAAAACACGAGAGCGAGGTTGATGTGGTACACCATCGTAAATCCCAACGCTTCACACCTAAATCAAGTTTTAAATTTGGGAAAACGTTCCACCAAGATTGACCAGATATCAAATTCTCAGTTTACAAATTTTCTGTTTTGACTCCTGTGACCCCAAGTCCTTCCTCCATACTTCATACTGTTACAGATTTGGAAACCTTTTGTACACAAACAGCCAGAGTCCCCACAGTTCAGTTATTTCGATAAGTATGTGTATAGTTAGAATCCATTCCCTATGTCTAATCGGAATTTCGTGTGTGCGCTGTGAGTTATTTTATAGTCAGGTTTAATACATCTACTACAACAACAACAACAACAACAACAACAACAACAACAGTGGCACCGTCCCTCACTCAACCCGGTCGCCATTGCCCACGTGTTTTTGGCTGGGGGCGTGGGCGGAGCCTCCATCTCCTAAGATCGAGGCTCCGCCCGAGGAAGGGCATAGAGCGTTTCCTCCAGCCAATGAGCGAAGAGCGAGCATCACACGCACGCCCCAGCCAATGGGAAGCCAGCGTGCCAAAAGCTACGACAGAGCCTCTTTGGGTGGCGGGCCTCCGAGATGCCTCGACACCCCCCCCCCCGAGACGCCTCGTCCAATCAGGAGGCTGACCACCTCAGGGCTGGCTCTGCCTTAGCCAGATGGAGTGTTTGGCCCGACAATTAAGGCGGCCACTCGTCGCAGGACAACCCCTCGTCCAATCCGGAGGCGAGTCCTTCAGATCGGTACCCTCGACCCACGGGGAAAGGATAGGAGAAGGGAAGGGTCGTCGTCATAAAAAAGGGGAATAAGGAGAAGGGAAGGTTCGCCCTGTCGTGAAAAAAGGGCAAGAAGAAGAAGGAGAAGAAGCCTCATCTTGCCTGCTGGCATTCCCGTCTTCCCGTGGGTGCTCGTCTCGTTTGGTCCTTTCCTGTGCTGGCTGGTGTCCGTTGCGTCATTCCTGGTCCCTGGTGTTTGGTGCTGCGTTGTGGTGATGGGTTCGAGTCCTGCCACCAGACAAGCTCGACCAGACCGCACGAGGCGGACAGGTGCAAGAATAGGCTCCTACCCTCAGCTTGCCTTTCCCTCCCGAGCTGAAGGGCCAAATAAAGGCCGCCGCCACCATTTATTTGGGTGTGCGCGTGTGTGTGTGTGTGTGTGTGTGTGTGTGTGCGCGTGTGTGTGTGTGTGTGTGTGTGTGTGTGTGTGTGTGTGTGTGTGTGTGTGTGTGTGTGTGTGTGTGTGTGTGTGTGTGTGTGTGTGGCGCCAGTTTTTTTAAGTTGAACTGTTAAGTGCTTTTCGCTCACTGTACATTGCCTGCATTTCTTTTATTCGGATAACTCTGCTCTTTGTGTGCTCCCCTGCCCGATTATTGTTGATAAATAAACCCCCGTATTAAATGTTCCAGTTCGTTGTCCGTGTTTTCTTTCATTGGCCTAGCATGGTGTGGGTTTGAGAAATAGTGAGACCGTCGGTGCCGTTAAGTTGTCATTGGGTCTGACGGACTCTGCTAATTTCGCCCGGTTACACTGGACCGAGGTCGCTTGAGCCACCCGGTTCGACAGAGTCCGTTGAGGGTGTGACTGCCCCGGTAATTTAACGACGTGGGTACTTAGGTATATGGACCCAACCCTACGCCGTCAGAGAATTGGCGATCACGGTCTTTAAGTGACCCGTGACCTTTCGGACTTATCTGAGAGACACGACCTAAATTCCAGATGTTCGGTGGGAGACGACTCCACTGCTCCACCCACCAGTCGTTTATCGCCACCGAACCCCGGCCCACAACAATACGTCCCCCAATGTTGATCACATGGATAAAGTTTCATGAAGAAATGTTTAAAATGTTCCCATAATTGAATTTTTTGGTGTTTGACCTTCTCGCCTCATCAGGGTTGAGCTAAAAATGATACTGTACTCACAGCTTCTTGCCACGTGATGATCATAACTACCAAGTTTGGCGAATTTCCTTCTTACCGTTTAGGAGATAGAGTGATGGACGGACGGACAGACAGACAGACAGACAGACAGACAGACAGACAGACAGACAGACAGACAGACAGACGGAGCCGATTACAATAAAGCGTGTGGATAATAAGTAAATAAATTGATTAATTTAATTCATGGGACTCCCAGTACTGGCAAATGATTCATTTGCACGACGTCCTTTGATTGGACGGCCCTTAAATTGATCTATCACCCTCAGGTAAATCAACAGGGTCCAACATGACCATTTACATCAGGGTCAAGATTCAAAATAAACCCACAAAACCCACAACCAGGGTGAGGTTTAATCCTCTCACCAAGTGTTTCCACCCAAGGTGAGCGGATGTTGTTTTCACCCCTGTTGTTGTCTGTGAACACGATATCTCAAAAAGTTGTGGCCGGATTCGGACGAAACGAGGTGAATGAGTTGGGTGAGTGAGAAGGACGAATTAATTCGATTTTGGTGAAGATACAGATCCGACTATGAGAATTATTTAAGTGATTTTTCACCGTTGAGAGTTCGGGCAAAACTAAACAACAAGGTGTCCCTGCCTCGGGCCTGGTTTGAGGCTCTTCGAGCCCCTTGGAGTCGGACAAGACGCAGAAACGGATCACCATCTGCAGGCTGCTTGGAATTCAGCGGCAACAACAGTGTTGTTGTTGTTGTTGTTGTTGTTGTTGTTGTTGTTCGGGTGGTGAAAATAAACGAAAACAACAAGGTGTCCCTGCCTCGGGCCTGGTTTGAGGCTCTTCGAGCCCCTTGAAGTCGGACAAAACTCAGAAACGGATCACCATCTGCAGGCTGCTTGGAATTCAGCAGCAACTACAATGTTGTTGTTGTTCGGGTGGTGAAAATAAACTAAACTTGCGCCTGCTCCGGGGCCGAGACCATCCTGTCAGTGCACTGAGCCTGTACTCGTGATGAAAAGATAAAATCAAATATTAGGGAATGTTCTTTTGAACATATGAGTCCCCGAGGACCACCAGGTGGCGCCATGAATAGATACACAGCGGGAGGTGATGCCGCTCGGCGAGTAGATGTTGAGCAGCGTCATCATGGTTGGGGTCTCGCAATATAAGATATGAGCGCGATTAAAAATACCGTTTTTTCCTCGAATCTTCATGTCTGTCAAAAAACCAGTGTCAAGGTGCACAACTACAGCTCATAACCTATCCATTGAGGTGTTTCCCCCCCCCCCCTGCTTTCCCGTCTTCACGCCACTGTCCACACAAAATTCATCAATCAATTCGATACAGAGTCCGGGTGACTCAATCAATGTTGTGGGAAAACCCGCGGGAAATACCTTTGTCGTCTTTTCCTCAAGAATCGAAACATCTTGATGGATAAAACAAATCCCTGGTTAATCCTGAAGAGGATAAAGTTCGGAATTCTCAAACGCGCCAATTCCACGGTTTTCCGTTCACAGCGAACTCAGTCAGAACAGGTTGCCAAGACAACGCGTTGTTGTTATATGACCGCGTCATTGTGACGTCACTCAAATGCCCCCTCCCCCCTCCTCTCAATGACAATGACGAGTTGAAGTGCAGTAACTATCGTAGATTCAAACTCGGGTCGGTGAGGAGAAAACACCAGAACGTTCGATCCGTGATTGTTTCCCTCGGGGCAGGACACACGTGATCGTGATTAAACCCTCTTCATGAAATATTTTATTAAATGTAAAACTTCCATTATCAACGTCCTGATGATGACTCTGTGTGTCTGGTGTGTTCCCTTGGATGATCGAATCTCTCATTTATTTCAAAAAATCTTCATATTTCACCGTTAAACCTGACGGTGTGTTCAGTGCAGCGTTGTGTTGTATGACATCATGACGTCGCGAGGGTCTCTGCATAATAAACTGGTCCTTCACTGAAACATGGACATGAAGGGGAGGAAAAGGGGAGGGAGTGTGAGGGGAGGGAAAGGGGGGGAGGGGATGGGAAGGGGGGAAGGGGAGGGAAAGGAGATGGAAAGGGGAGGGGTGAGGGGAGGGATGTGAGGGGAAGGAAAGGAAAGGGAAAGGGGAGGCAGTGTGACGGGAGGGACAGGGGACGGAGTGTGAGGCGAGGGAAAGGGGACGGAGTGTGAGGGGAGGGAAAGGGGACGGAGTGTGAGGGGAGGGAAAGGCGAGGGGGTGTGGAGGGATGCAGTGTGAGGGGAGAGAAAGTGGAGGAAAAGGGGAGGCAGTGAGAGGAGAGGGAAAGGGGAGGCAGTGTGAGGAGAGGGAAAGAGGAGGAAGTGTGAGGGGAGGGAAAGGGGAGGGAGTGTGAGGGGAGGGAAAGGGGGTGAGTGTGATGGGAGGGAGTGTGAGGGGAGGGAAAGGGGAGGGAGTGTGAGGGGAGGGAGTGTGAGGGGAGGGAAAGGGGAGGGTGAGGGGAGGGAAAGAGGAGGGAAAGGGGAGAGTGTGAGATGAGGGAGTGTGAGGGGAGGGAAAGAGGAGGGAGTGTGAGGGGAGGAAAAGAGGAGGGAGTGTGAGGGGAGGGAGTGTGGGGGAGGGAAAGGGGAAGGAGTGTGAGGTGAGGGAAAGGGGAGGGAGTGTGAGGGGAGGGAAAGGGGAGGGAGTGTGAGAAAAGGGAAAGGGGTGGGAGTGTGAGGGGATGGAAAGGGGGGGGAGGGTGAGGAGAGGGAAAGGGGAGGTAGTGTGAGGGGAGGGAAAGGGGAGGAGTGAGGGGAGGAAAAGGGGAGGGGTGAGGGGAGGGAAAGGGGCGGAAAAGGGGAGGGGTGAGGACAGGGAAAGAGTAGAGTGTGAGGGGAGGGAACGGGAGACCGAATTCCTCATTGTTTCCCTGTAAAAGAACAACACTCTTTCATCCACAACGAAGTGAGTACAAATGTGCTAAATATCATACACAATCTTCATTCATACAAATATTCCCTTCAAATCACTTGCATGACAATTGATCCTTCACCCAACACCACATAAAACAACGAAATACAAGAGTGAAGTCGATGTGACACACCATCATAAATCCCAACACTTCCCACCTAAATTAAGGTTGAAATTTGGGAAAACGTTCCACCAAGATTGACCAAATATCAAATTCTGAGTTTACAAATTTTCCGTTTTGACCCATGTGACCCTCAGTCCTTCCTCCATACTCCATACTGTTGTGGTGCCGGGTATCGGTGGCGAGCACGACCGCTCGGGAGAGCAGTGGAGTCGGCTCCACCGAACACACCGGAATTTAGGTCATGACCCGAGGATAAGTCCGAATGGCACGGGTCCCTTACAGGACCTTGAATCACCAATAATTCGACCGCGTGGGGTAGGGTTAATTAACAACTTCAATATACCTAAGTACCCACGCGGCAAAGCTTACCGGGGAATTCACACCCTCAACAAGCCTCGAGCGGAATGAGCCATTACCGTGCTCGAACCCTGTGTAACCCGGGCGGATGGTTACCGAGGCCTACCGGTCCATATGAACAATTTGCCGCTTTGCTATTGCCCAACACGCACCATTCTAAGCCAATGAAAGAAACACAGAAACGAGCTGGTACATTCAACAAAAGGTATATTTATTTAAAACAATAATTGGGAAGGAGAACACAGAGCAGAGTTATTATGAATACAGAAAGGTATCAAATATACAAGAAATTCCTCAAACAATTCGATTTAGAGACAGGGCCCACGGACACAAACACGCACACACAAATACCCAGAAAGAGATGGATTTCGAGATCTTTATTGCCCCTTCAGCTCGGAGGGAAGACGAGCTGAGGGAAGAGAACGTGCTGGTTACCTGGCCGCGTTCACGCGGCTGTACGACCGCACCTTCCCGGAGCACCAGTCGCCAAAGAAACGGACCAGGGCAGCCGAACCCAGTGGAGGCGAGACGACGTGATCTCCCGTGATGAGATGGTCGACCGCTTGTTGTAATACGCCAGACGAGACGCCTCCGATGGGCGGGATCCAGTCAACCGCAGTCGCAGGCAGAAGCGCCTCGAGCAGACGGGACGCACTCTTCAATTCTCTTTCGTCGTCCTTTTTGGGGCGCAGTCCGCTGCTCCGTCGGCTGCTCCCCTTGGGTGGACGGCCTGTCGCGGCTCCGCCTTCTCGAGAACGACCGCCCCGGCTTTGGTCCGTGCGTTGCCCATTGGGCGTAAAATGACGCATACCCTTATTTGGTGCCAAACCAGAACGAAACGCTTCGTGACCATATTTGGTGCGAAATCCACACCGCCTGGGATATGGAATTCTGCCCACACACACGCCCACATGGCGGCGAACACGCAAATAATTCCGTGAGCAGAGTGTTGTTGTTATTTTTGTTGTTGTTGTGGTTGGGGTAAAAATCCTATCCATAAAATAATTGCCCAGCGCACGTACACTTAATCACCCATTAAACATAGGACGGGACCCTACCTCGACACACATACTTACCGATATAACTGATCTATAGGACCTGGCTGTTGTGTGCAGTAAGCTTCCAAATTCGTAACAATACGTCCCCCAATATTGATCACAAGGACAAGGTTTCATGAAGAAATGTTTAAAATGTTCCCGTAATTGAATTTTTTGGTGTTTGACATTCTCACCTCATCAGGGTGGTGCTTGGAATGATACTGCACTCACAGCTTCTTGCCAAGTGATGATCATAACTACCAAGTTTGGTGAATTTCTTTCTAACCATTTCGGAGAAAGAGTGACAGACAGACAGACAGACAGACAGATGGACAGACAGACAGAGATACAGAGGTGATTGCAAAAAAAGCGTGTGGATAATAAGTAAATAAATTGATTAATTTAAATAATGAGGCTCCCAATGATTCATTAGCATGACGTCCTTTGATTGGACGGCCCTTAAATTGATCTATCAGCCCTCAGGTAAATCAACAGGGTCCAACATGACCATTTACATCAGGGTTAAGATTCAAAGGTAACCCCCAAACCCCCCAACCAGGGTGAGGTTTAACCCTCTCACCAAGTGTTTCCACCCAAGGTGAGCGGACGTTGTGTTTTCACCCCTGTTGTTGTCTGTGAACACGATATCTCAAAACGTTGTGGCCGGATTCGGACGAAACGAGGTGAATGAGTTGGGTTTGTGAGAAGGACGAATTAATTCGATTTTGATGAAGATCCAGATCCGGATCCGACGATAACAATTATTCTCGTGATTTTTCACCGTTGAGAGATCGGGCAAAACTAAACAACAAGGTGTCCCTGACTCGGGCCTGGTTTGAGGCTCTACGAGCCCCTTGGAGTCGGACAGGACACAGAAATGGATCACGATCTGCAGGCTGCTTGGAATTTAGCAGCAACTACAGTGTTGTTGTTGTTGTTGTTGTTGTTAGGGTGGTGAAAATAAACTAAACTCGCGCCTGCTCCGGAGCCTAGGCCATCCTGCCAGCGCACTGAGCCTGCACTCGTGATGAAAAGATAAAATCAATCAACGTTGTGGGAAAACCCACGGGAAATACCTTTGTCGTCTTTTCCTCAAGAATCGAAACATCTTCATGGATAAAATAAATCCCTGGTTAATCCTGAAGAAGATAAAGTTCGGAATTCTCAAACGCCCAATATTCACGGTTATCCGTTCACAGCGAACTCAGTCAGAACAGGTTGCCAAGACAACGCGTTGTTGTGATATGACCGCGTCATTGTTACGTCAAACGTTGTCGTCACGCAGGTGACCCGCCCTCCCTCCTCAATGACAATGACGAGTTGAAGTGCAGTAACTATCGTAGATTCGAACTCGTGTTGGTGAGGAGAAAACACCAGAACGTTCGATCCGTGATTGTTTCCCTCGGGGCGGGACACACGTGATCGTGATTAAACCCTCTTCATGAAATATTTTATTAAATGTAAAACTTCCATTATCAACGTCCTGATGATGACTCTGTGTGTCTGGTGTGTTCCCTTGGATGATCGAATCTCTCATTTATTTCAACATTTCAACGTCATGACATAGCGAGGATCTGCGCATAATCAACGAATCCTTCACTGAAACATGGACATGAAGGGGAGGGAGAGGGGAGGGGAAGGGAAGGGGAAGGGTAGGGAGTATGACGGGAGGGAAAGGGGAGAAGGGGCGGGAGTGTGAGGGGAGGGGAAGGGGAGGGAAAGGAGAGGGGAAGGGGAGGGAAAGGAGAGGGGAAGGGGAGGGAAAGGAGAGGGAAAGGGGAGGGGTGAGGGGAGGGGTGAGAGGAGGGAGTGTGAGGGGTGAGGGGATGGAGTGTGAGGGGTGAGGATTTGGAAAGGGGAGGGGTGAGGGGGGTAGTGTGAGGGGTGAGGGGAGGCACAGGGGAGGGAAAGGGGAGAGGTGTGAGGGGAGGGAAAGGGGAGGAGTGAGGGGAGGGAGTGTGAGGAGGGAGGGGAGGAACAGGGGAGGGGTGAGGAGAGGGAAAGGGGAGAGGTGTGAGGGGATGGAAAGGGGAGGGGTGAGGGGAGAGAGTGTGAGGGGTGAGGGGAGGGAAAAGGGAGGGTGAAGAGAGGGAAAAGGGGACGTGTGAGGGGAGGGAGAGGGAAGGAGTGAGGAGAGGGAAAGGGGAGGAGTGTGAGGAGAGGGAACGTGAGACCGATTCCTCATTGTTTCCCTGAAAAAGAACAATACTATTTTATCCACAACTCAGTGAGTCCAAATGTGATAAACCAGATATTACACACAATCTCCATTTATACAAACATTCCCTTCAAATCACTTGCACGACAATGGATCCTTCACCCAACACGACATAAAACAACAAAACACGAGAGCGAGGTTGATGTGGTACACCATCGTAAATCCCAACGCTTCACACCTAAATCAAGTTTTAAATTTGGGAAAACGTTCCACCAAGATTGACCAGATATCAAATTCTCAGTTTACAAATTTTCTGTTTTGACTCCTGTGACCCCAAGTCCTTCCTCCATACTTCATACTGTTACAGATTTGGAAACCTTTTGTACACAAACAGCCAGAGTCCCCATAGTTCAGTTATTTCGATAAGTATGTGTATAGTTAGAATCCATTCCCTATGTCTAATCGGAATTTCGTATGTGCGCTGAGTTATTTTATAGTCAGGTTTAATACATCTACTACTACAACAACAACAACAACAACAACAACAACAACAACAACAACAACAACAACAGTGGCACCGTCCCTCACTCAACCCGGTCACCATTGCCCACGTGTTTTTGGCTTGGGGCGTGGGCGGAGCCTCCATTGCCTCAGATCGAGGCTCCGCCCCGAGGAAGGGCATAGAGCATTTCCTCCAGCCAATGAGCGAAGAGCGAGCATCACACGCACGCCCCAGCCAATGGGAAGCCAGCGTGCCAAAAGCTACGACAGAGCCTCTTCGGGTGGCGGGCCTCCGAGACGCCTCGACACCCCCCCCCCCCCCCGAGACGCCTCGTCCAATCAGGAGGCTGACCACTTCAGGGCTGGCTCTGCCTTAGCCAGATGGAGTGTTTGGCCCGACAATCAAGGGCGGCCACTCGTCGCAGGACAACCCCTCGTCCAATCCGGAGGCGAGTCCTACAGATCGGTACCCTCGACCCACGGGGAAGGGATAGGAGAAGGGAAGGGTCGTCGTCATAAAAAAGGGGAATAAGGAGAAGGGAAGGTTCGCCCTGTCGTGAAAAAAGGGCAAGAAGAAGAAGGAGAAGAAGCCTCATCTTGCCTGCTGGCATTCCCGTCTTCCCGTGGGTGCTCGTCTCGTTTGGTCCTTTCCTGTGCTGGCTGGTGTCCGTTGCGTCATTCCTGGTCCCTGGTGTTTGGTGCTGCGTTGTGGTGATGGGTTCGAGTCCTGCCACCAGACAAGCTCGACCAGACCGCACGAGGCGGACAGGTGCAAGAATAGGCTCCTACCCTCAGCTTGCCTTTCCCTCCCGAGCTGAAGGGCCAAATAAAGGCCGCCGCCACCATTTATTTGGGTGTGCGCGTGTGTGTGTGTGTGTGTGTGTGTGTGTGTGTGTGTGTGTGTGTGTGTGTGTGTGTGTGTGTGTGTGTGTGTGTGTGTGTGTGTGTGTGTGTGTGTGTGTGTGTGTGGCGCCAGTTTTTTAAGTTGAACTGTTAAGTGCTTTTCGCTCACTGTACATTGCCTGCATTTCTTTTATTCGGATAACTCTGCTCTTTGTGTGCTCCCCTGCCCGATTATTGTTGATAAATAAACCCCTGTGTTAAATGTTCCAGTTCGTTGTCCGTGTTTTCTTTCATTGGCCTAGCATGGTGTGGGTTTGAGAAATAGTGAGGCCGTCGGTGCCGTTAAGTTGTCATTGGGTCTGACGGACTCTGCTAATTTCGCCCGGTTACACTGGACCGAGGTCGCTTGAGCCACCCGGTTCGACAGAGTCCGTTGAGGGTGTGACTGCCCCGGTAATTTAACGACGTGGGTACTTAGGTATATGGACCCAACCCTACGCCGTCAGAGAATTGGCGATCACGGTCTTTAAGTGACCCGTGACCTTTCGGACTTATCTGAGAGACACGACCTAAATTCCAGATGTTCGGTGGGAGACGACTCCACTGCTCCACCCACCAGTCGTTTATCGCCACCGAACCCCGGCCCACAACAATACGTCCCCCAATGTTGATCACATGGATAAAGTTTCATGAAGAAATGTTTAAAATGTTCCCGTAATTGAATTTTTTGGTGTTTGACCTTCTCGCCTCATCAGGGTAGAGCTTAAAATGATACTGTACTCACAGCTTCTTGCCACGTGATGATCATAACTACCAAGTTTGGCGAATTTCCTTCTTACCGTTGAGGAGATAGAGTGATGGACGGACGGACAGACAGACAGACAGACAGACAGACAGACAGACAGACGGAGCCGATTACAATAAAGCGTGTGGATAATAAGTAAATAAATTGATTAATTTAATTCATGGGACTCCCAGTACTGGCAAATGATTCATTTGCACGACGTCCTTTGATTGGACGGCCCTTAAATTGATCTATCACCCTCAGGTAAATCAACAGGGTCCAACATGACCATTTACATCAGGGTCAAGATTCAAAATAAACCCACAAAACCCACAACCAGGGTGAGGTTTAATCCTCTCACCAAGTGTTTCCACCCAAGGTGAGCGGATGTTGTTTTCACCCCTGTTGTTGTCTGTGAACACGATATCTCAAAAAGTTGTGGCCGGATTCGGACGAAACGAGGTGAATGAGTTGGGTGAGTGAGAAGGACGAATTAATTCGATTTTGGTGAAGATACAGATCCGACTATGAGAATTATTTTCGTGATTTTTCACCGTTGAGAGTTCGGGCAAAACTAAACAACAAGGTGTCCCTGCCTCGGGCCTGGTTTGAGGCTCTTCGAGCCCCTTGGAGTCGGACAAGACGCAGAAACGGATCACCATCTGCAGGCTGCTTGGAATTCAGCAGCAACTACAATGTTGTTGTTGTTCGGGTGGTGAAAATAAACTAAACTTGCGCCTGCTCCGGGGCCGAGACCATCCTGTCAGTGCACTGAGCCTGTACTCGTGATGAAAAGATAAAATCAAATATTAGGGAATGTTCTTTTGAACATATGAGTCCCCGAGGACCACCAGGTGGCGCCATGAATAGATACACAGCGGGAGGTGATGCCGCTCGGCGAGTAGATGTTGAGCAGCGTCATCATGGTTGGGGTCTCGCAATATAAGATATGAGCGCGATTAAAAATACCGTTTTTTCCTCGAATCTTCATGTCTGTCAAAAAACCAGTGTCAAGGTGCACAACTACAGCTCATAACCTATCCATTGAGGTGTTTCCCCCCCCCCCCTGCTTTCCCGTCTTCACGCCACTGTCCACACAAAATTCATCAATCAATTCGATACAGAGTCCGGGGGACTCAATCAATGTTGTGGGAAAACCCGCGGGAAATACCTTTGTCGTCTTTTCCTCAAGAATCGAAACATCTTGATGGATAAAATAAATCCCTGGTTAATCCTGAAGAAGATAAAGTTCGGAATTCTCAAACGCGCCAATTCCACGGTTTTCCGTTCACAGCGAACTCAGTCAGAACAGGTTGCCAAGACAACGCGTTGTTGTTATATGACCGCGTCATTGTGACGTCACTCAAATGCCCCCTCCCCCCTCCTCTCAATGACAATGACGAGTTGAAGTGCAGTAACTATCGTAGATTCAAACTCGGGTCGGTGAGGAGAAAACACCAGAACGTTCGATCCGTGATTGTTTCCCTCGGGGCAGGACACACGTGATCGTGATTAAACCCTCTTCATGAAATATTTTATTAAATGTAAAACTTCCATTATCAACGTCCTGATGATGACTCTGTGTGTCTGGTGTGTTCCCTTGGATGATCGAATCTCTCATTTATTTCAAAAAATCTTCATATTTCACCGTTAAACCTGACGGTGTGTTCAGTGCAGCGTTGTGTTGTATGACATCATGACGTCGCGAGGGTCTCTGCATAATAAACTGGTCCTTCACTGAAACATGGACATGAAGGGGAGGGAAAGGGGAGGGAGTGTGAGGGGAGGGAAAGGGGGAGGGGATGGGAAGGGGGGAAGGGGAGGGAAAGGAGATGGAAAGGGGAGGGGTGAGGGGAGGGATGTGAGGGGAGGGAAAGGAAAGGGAAAGGGGAGGCAGTGTGAGGGGAGGGAGTGTGAGGAAGGGAAAGCAGAGGGAGTGTGAGGGGAGGGAAAGGGGAGGGAGTGTGAGGGGAGGGAAAGGGGAGGGAGTGTGAGGGGAGGAAAAGGGGACGGAGTGTGAGGGGAGGGAAAGGGGAGGGAGTGTGAGGGGAGGGAAAGGGGAGGGAGCGTGAGGGGAGGAAAAGGGAAGGGAGTGTGAGGGGAGGGAAAGGGGAGGGAGTGTGAGGGGAGGGAAAGGGGAGAGGTGTGACAGTAGGGAAAGGGGAGGGAGTGTGAGGGGAGACAGTGTGAGGGGAGGAGGTGTGAAGGAGTGTGAGGGGAGGGAAAGGGGAGAGGTGTGACAGTAGGGAAAGGGGAGGAAGTGTGAGGGGAGGGAGTGTGAGGGGAGGAAGTGTGAGGGGAGGGAAAGGGGAGGCAGTGTGAGGGGAGGGGGTGTGAGGGGAGGGAAAGCAGAGGGAGTGTGAGGGGAGGGAAAGGGGAAGGAGTGTGAGGGGAGGGAAAGGGGAGGGAGTGTGAGGGGAGGGAAAGGGGACGGAGTGTGAGGGGAGGGAAAGGGGACGGAGTGTGAGGGGAGGGAAAGGCGAGGGGGTGTGGAGGGATGCAGTGTGAGGGGAGAGAAAGTGGAGGAAAAGGGGAGGCAGTGAGAGGAGAGGGAAAGGCGAGGCAGTGTGAGGAGAGGGAAAGAGGAGGAAGTGTGAGGGGAGGGAAAGGGGAGGGAGTGTGAGGGGAGGGAAAGGGGGTGAGTGTGATGGGAGGGAGTGTGAGGGGAGGGAAAGGGGAGGGAGTGTGAGGGGAGGGAGTGTGAGGGGAGGGAAAGGGGAGGGTGAGGGGAGGGAAAGAGGAGGGAAAGGGGAGAGTGTGAGATGAGGGAGTGTGAGGGGAGGGAAAGAGGAGGGAGTGTGAGGGGAGGAAAAGAGGAGGGAGTGTGAGGGGAGGGAGTGTGGGGGAGGGAAAGGGGAAGGAGTGTGAGGTGAGGGAAAGGGGAGGGAGTGTGAGTGGAGGGAAAGGGGAGGGAGTGTGAGAAAAGGGAAAGGGGTGGGAGTGTGAGGGGATGGAAAGGGGAGGGAGTGTGAGGAGAGGGAAGGGGGAGGTAGGGGGAGGGGAGGGAAAGGGGAGGAGTGAGGGGAGGAAAAGGGGAGGGGTGAGGGGAGGGAAAGGGGCGGAAAAGGGGAGGGGTGAGGACAGGGAAAGAGTAGAGTGTGAGGGCAGGGAACGGGAGACCGAATTCCTCATTGTTTCCCTGTAAAAGAACAACACTCTTTCATCCACAACGAAGTGAGTACAAATGTGCTAAATATCATACACAATCTTCATTCATACAAATATTCCCTTCAAATCACTTGCATGACAATTGATCCTTCACCCAACACCACATAAAACAACGAAATACAAGAGTGAAGTCGATGTGACACACCATCGTAAATCCCAACACTTCCCACCTAAATTAAGGTTGAAATTTGGGAAAACGTTCCACCAAGATTGACCAAATATCAAATTCTGAGTTTACAAATTTTCCGTTTTGACCCATGTGACCCTCAGTCCTTCCTCCATACTCCATACTGTTGTGGTGCCGGGTATCGGTGGCGAGCACGACCGCTCGGGAGAGCAGTGGAGTCGGCTCCACCGAACACACCGGAATTTAGGTCATGACCCGAGGATAAGTCCGAATGGCACGGGTCCCTTACAGGACCTTGAATCACCAATAATTCGACCGCGTGGGGTAGGGTTAATTAACAACTTCAATATACCTAAGTACCCACGCGGCAAAGCTTACCGGGGAATTCACACCCTCAACAAGCCTCGAGCGGAATGAGCCATTACCGTGCTCGAACCCTGTGTAACCCGGGCGGATGGTTACCGAGGCCTACCGGTCCATATGAACAATTTGCCGCTTTGCTATTGCCCAACACGCACCATTCTAAGCCAATGAAAGAAACACAGAAACGAGCTGGTACATTCAACAAAAGGTATATTTATTTAAAACAATAATTGGGAAGGAGAACACAGAGCAGAGTTATTATGAATACAGAAAGGTATCAAATATACAAGAAATTCCTCAAACAATTCGACTTAGAGACAGGGCCCAGGACACAAACACGCACACACAAATACCCAGAAAGAGATGGATTTCGAGATCTTTATTGCCCCTTCAGCTCGGAGGGAAGACGAGCTGAGGGAAGAGAACGTGCTGGTTACCTGGCCGCGTTCACGCGGCTGTACGACCGCACCTTCCCGGAGCACCAGTCGCCAAAGAAACGGACCAGGGCAGCCGAACCCAGTGGAGGCGAGACGACGTGATCTCCCGTGATGAGATGGTCGACCGCTTGTTGTAATACGCCAGACGAGACGCCTCCGATGGGCGGGATCCAGTCAACCGCAGTCGCAGGCAGAAGCGCCTCGAGCAGACGGGACGCACTCTTCAATTCTCTTTCGTCGTCCTTTTTGGGGCGCAGTCCGCTGCTCCGTCGGCTGCTCCCCTTGGGTGGACGGCCTGTCGCGGCTCCGCCTTCTTGAGAAGGACCGCCCCGGCTTTGGTCCGTGCGTTGCCCATTGGGCGTAAAATGACGCATACCCTTATTTGGTGCCAAACCAGAACGAAACGCTTCGTGACCATATTTGGTGCGAAATCCACACCGCCTGGGATATGGAATTCTGCCCACACACACGCCCACACACTACCTCCCCTTTCCCTCTCCTCACACTCCCTCCCCTTTCCATCCCCTCACACTCCCACCCCTTTCCCTTTTCTCACACTCCCTCCCCTTTCCCTCCCCTCACACTCCCTCCCCTTTCCCTCACCTCACACTCCTTCCCCTTTCCCTCCCCCACACTCCCTCCCCTCACACTCCCTCCTCTTTTCCTCCCCTCACACTCCCTCCTCTTTCCCTCCCCTCACACTCCCTCATCTCACACTCTCCCCTTTCCCTCCTCTTTCCCTCCCCTCACCCTCCCCTTTCCCTCCCCTCACACTCCCTCCCCTCACACTCCCTCCCCTTTCCCTCCCCTCACACTCCCTCCCATCACACTCACCCCCTTTCCCTCCCCTCACAGCGGCGAACACGCAAATAATTCCGTGAGCAGAGTGTTGTTGTTATTTTTGTTGTTGTTGTGGTTGGGGTAAAAATCCTATCCATAAAATAATTGCCCAGCGCACGTACACTTAATCACCCATTAAACATAGGACGGGACCCTACCTCGACACACATACTTACCGATATAACTGATCTATAGGACCTGGCTGTTGTGTGCAGTAAGCTTCCAAATTCGTAACAATACGTCCCCCAATATTGATCACATGTACAAGGTTTCATGAAGAAATGTTTAAAATGTTCCCGTAATTGAATTTTTTGGTGTTTGACATTCTCACCTCATCAGGGTGGTGCTTGGAATGATACTGCACTCACAGCTTCTTGCCAAGTGATGATCATAACTACCAAGTTTGGTGAATTTCTTTCTAACCATTTCGGAGAAAGAGTGACAGACAGACAGACAGACAGACAGATGGACAGACAGACAGAGATACAGATGTGATTGCAAAAAAGCGTGTGGATAATAAGTAAATAAATTGATTAATTTAAATAATGAGGCTCCCAATGATTCATTTGCATGACGTCCTTTGATTGGACGGCCCTTAAATTGATCTATCAGCCCTCAGGTAAATCAACAGGGTCCAACATGACCATTTACATCAGGGTTAAGATTCAAAGGTAACCCCCAAACCCCCCAACCAGGGTGAGGTTTAACCCTCTCACCAAGTGTTTCCACCCAAGGTGAGCGGACGTTGTGTTTTCACCCCTGTTGTTGTCTGTGAACACGATATCTCAAAACGTTGTGGCCGGATTCGGACGAAACGAGGTGAATGAGTTGGGTTTGTGAGAAGGACGAATTAATTCGATTTTGATGAAGATCCAGATCCGGATCCGACGATAACAATTATTTTCGTGATTTTTCACCGTTGAGAGATCGGGCAAAACTAAACAACAAGGTGTCCCTGACTCGGGCCTGGTTTGAGGCTCTTCGAGCCCCTTGGAGTCGGACAGGACACAGAAATGGATCACGATCTGCAGGCTGCTTGGAATTTAGCAGCAACTACAGTGTTGTTGTTGTTGTTGTTGTTGTTAGGGTGGTGAAAATAAACTAAACTTGCGCCTGCTCCGGAGCCTAGGCCATCCTGCCAGCGCACTGAGCCTGTACTCGTGATGAAAAGATAAAATCAATCAACGTTGTGGGAAAACCCACGGGAAATACCTTTGTCGTCTTTTCCTCAAGAATCGAAACATCTTGATGGATAAAATAAATCCCTGGTTAATCCTGAAGAAGATAAAGTTCGGAATTCTCAAACGCCCAATATTCACGGTTATCCGTTCACAGCGAACTCAGTCAGAACAGGTTGCCAAGACAACGCGTTGTTGTGATATGACCGCCTCATTGTGACGTCAAACGTTGTCGTCCCTCAAGAGCCCCCCCCCCCACCCCCGGTCTCCTTCACAACGAGGAGTTTAAGTGCAGTTACAATTCATCGAGTCAAACTCGTGTCGACTCTCTGTGTGTCTGGTGTGTTTCCTTCGATGATCGAATCTCAATTTATTTCAAAAAATCTTCATATTTTCCCGTTAATCCTGACGGTGTGTTCGGTGCACTATTGTGTTGGATGACGTCACGACGTAGGGAGGGTCTGCCTATGCGCATCATAATCGGGTCCTTCTGTGACGTCTATAGGAACGTTTTAACACGTTAATATCATGTACATGTCGAGCACACTGTCATTTTCAACCATGTCATGGAGAAACATGTATTGTGTACGTAATATATAGACGGCGACCAACGACCACAACTCGGTAGTGGAGCATCGCAGAGGGTCGTGCGACGGCTCTTCACATTCGGAGGAGTCTCTCGTACACTGTGGACCCTGGTCTTGCCCCCTCAGAGAACCGTTTCTTTGTCAGCACGAAATGTGAATATCTCATATTTGGCCTTTCAGTACAAATTATTCACAAGGCGATAATTAATCGATATATCGATTAATGATCGATCTATATCTATCGATCCATTTATATTGTGTGATAGAGGAGTGAATCAAACTATTTATGATCAATGAAAACTGCAATGTCAGGATGACGAACCACAGTCAGACAAAATGCAGACACGTACGATGTACTGTTGCGAATCTGGAAGCCATGAGCACACAGACATACAGTGTGTGTGTGTGTGTGTGTGTGTGTGTGTGTGTGTGTGTGTGTGTGTGTGTGTGTGTGTGTGTGTGTGTGTGTGTGTGTGTGTGTGTGTGTGTGTGTGTGTGTGTGTCGCCAGTCGAATAAGTAGGAAATTGTATAAGTACGTGCTGTACATACGTGCCTTCTATATTCGGATAACTCTGCCCTTACGTGCTTCCTTTTTCCCCACCTATTGTTTAATAAATATCCCCATTTGTGAAATGTATCAGCTCATTCGTGTCATTTCCTCCATTGGCTTCACGTTCTGCGTGTTGGAAAACTAGCAACGCCGTTGTGCTGCCGTAAGGGGACATCTGGACCGACAGGGCTTCGGCAACCGTCCGCTCGGGTTGCGCACGGGTTGGGCCCGCTAACGGCTCGACTCGTACGAGCACCGTCGAGGGTGAATTTCTCCGGGAGTTGGACAACGTGGGTATTTAGGTTAATTGAAATTGGCAATCGACCCTACCCCATGTGGTCGACCTATTGGCGAACTTCGGTCCGAAAGGGACCCGAACTTTTCAGAGTTTTCCAAAAAAGTACGATCTAAATTCCGGGTGATCGGTGGAGCCGACTCTACTGCTCCATCTTGCGGTCATGCTCGTCGCCGATACCCCAGCCCCGCAACAGTACAACATGCACATTCGTACTTACGTTATCAATCACTAAACCGTGCTTTTCGCTTCACGAGCGCAGAGTAACAATGTATTCATCCAGCCTCAGGGCAAACAATGACCTCCACTGAGAAATGTTCAAAATAATTAGTGTGGATACCTTACCCAATCCATACTCTCACTAGTACCTTACCCAATCCATACTCTCACTAGTACCTTACCCAATCCATACTCTCACTCGTACCTCACCCACTCCATACTATCACTGTAGTACACATACACTCGGGTGTTTAGTAAATGTGCTCGAGTAAGAATTTCGTTTTCTGTCCCCAAGTACCTGCCCTGTCCATACGAGAAGCTCTTGTGTCGGTTTCAACACTGGACACACCAGTGGAAAGGATGAATGGCTCAATATCAGACATGTATGCGACAATTGTGGATCGCACAGCTCCATGTTGTTGTGAGCCACTGATGATATGTGCAATGTGCGAAACAAAGTTACGTCTGATTAATTGAACAGTGATTACTCCACTCGATGTAAGATGTCAAAACAAAGATGAAATGAACACTAAATGTGAGTTCAAATATTTCTTTAACTCGTGGGCCCGTTGATCTGATGGACCAAATTTTAATTGGTCTTCACATCCTTGTTGCATACCCCCCTGCTGTCCTGCTTGAGCATTCGATTGCCTTTCACGAAGCCCAGATGTGATTGGGACCAACGCAAGGATTTTCTGAACTGTTCGTAATCATTATTGCCATACGATACCACAATTATTATTATTATTATTATTATTGTAAATATTATGAGAATTAATTCGTTTAAAATGCTTTGTTTCAATGTTATCATTGATTTTGTGATTTATTTTGTAATTAGAATGCCATGCCGTGGTAGAAGGACTTATTAAGGTGCGTAATATTGTTACGAATCTGGAAACCATTCGCATTCACACATTCAGTTGACCCAAAGTTTCGTTATTTCGTTAAGTACATGTGGATGGTTAGAATCTCTCCCATCTGTCTAATGGGAATTTCATGTGTGCTGCGAGTTTCTTTCTAGTTAGTTTTCTGCTTCAATCCCCTCCACTCCGTCAGCTCCATTACGCACGTGTTCAAGGCCACGAACGTAGACGGAGTTTCCATCACTTCAGAGCCGACTCCGCCCCAGCAAGATGGAATGTTCCTCTCGTCCAATCAGGGGTGAGATCGCTTCAGCTCTGACTCCGCCCCATCAAGAAAGAATGTTTCCCCTGTCGACATGGGGAAGACAAAGGCGCCTCTCTCCGGGGAGGAGCACCGAGACGCCGACACGCCCCTCCTCCTCCAATCGCGGCTGGCCACCACGACACCCAAAAAACGCCCTGTCCGATCCGGAGGCCGAGAGCGGATCCCTCCACCCTTCACGTTGGGGGGGGGAGGGGATAAGAAGGATCACGAGCTGTATCCGTGTGTGTGTGTGTGGTTCCTTGGTTCCTTGGAGGTCGATCCTTGCTTCTGGTCTGCCCGGCTCTCCTGGTCATCGGTCATCGTTCATGGTTGGCCGGGTCGTTCGTAGGATTTTGGCTGCGCTCGTTGGATTCTGGATCATAGGTTCGAGTCCCACCGTGGTGGGTTGTGTTGGAGCGCTCAAGCTGGGGATCCCCGTTCCCTTCCACAGACTCCGAGCTCCACAAGTGCGAGTCGGTAAACCCCACGAGGCGGCCAGGTACCCGACCAAACTCTAAGCCCCAGCTTGCCTATCCTCTATGGCTGGAGGGTCCAATAAAGGCCAGCCGGCTCCATTTCTTTTTGTGTGTGTGTGTGTCTGTCTGTGGCCAGTCTTGTAAGTAGAACTGTTAAGTGATTGCCATTGTACATTTGCCTGCATTGATATTCGCGGTTAAGTCTGCTCTGTGTTTCCCTCCCGATTGCCTATTGTAAATAAATAACTGTTAAATGTTCCAGTTCGTTGTCTGTGTTTTCTTTCATCGACCCAGTATGGTTCGGGCTTGAGAATTAGGGAGGCCAATTGTGCCGTAAATTGTAATTTGTGCCGGTGCAGCTTTGGTAATTCCTGTTCGGTTACTCCGGATCCGAGTGGGTAACAGCGACTCGGTTCGTACAAAGCCGGCCGAGGGTGTGGCTTCCCCGGCAGCTAGACTGCGCGGCTAATTAGGTGAATTGGAATCAGACAAAAAGACCCTAACCGCGCGGTCGAAATATTGGCATCCACGGTCCATCAAGCGACCCGTCGACTTCGGAGTTATCCAGAGTGACGACCTTCAATTCCGGGTGTTCGGGTGGAGACGGCCCAACTGCTCCATCTAGCGGTCGTTCCTTGCCCCCGAACCCGGCACTATAACAATATTCCTCAACATTGGGTGGGTGCCTGGAATGTCCTGTCCCCAAGAGAGGATGATCACCTGTCTCTGTCATCATCTGAGCTCAAGCGTTTGGATATCGGTATTGCAGCACTCTCTGAGGTTCGGAGACCGGATTGCGGCGAGATCATGGCAGGTGGTTCCACCTACTGTTGGTCTGGTCAGTCCGATGGTTACCATGCCCAAGGCGTTGCTGTAGCTGTGTCCAAGAAGCTGATTCCAATGATAATTGAGGTAACACTGGTCAACGAGCGTTTTATGAGACAAAGGATTCGTCACTCCTTGGGTGTCATTTTCCTGGTCTCTGTAAATGCTCAGACTGAGGGCAAGTGATCTCACCATGAAGGACCCATTCTATGCCACGCTCGAGTCTGTGGTGGATCAGTGCCCCAGGTGAGATACTCTTCTAGTCTTGGGGGATTTTCAATGTATCGACCGGTCTACCAGAGTGCTCAGTTTCTCAATACTGACCACAGGCTTGTTGTGGCAACTCTGAAGTTACATCTAAAACCGAGGAGAATGGCACCATCCCACCATTTGAGAACTGACCGAGTGGAGATTTGGGGGCGGGGGGTGAGGTCTGAGTGTTTTGGGGGATCCTGAAGAGTTGTGGAGTGCCTTCAAGACCACCATCCTTGATGTTGCCGGTTGATGTCTTGGAACTCCCCAGAGGGCGAAGATGAATTTTGTCTCTCAAGGGACACTGGATACCATTGATCAGAGTCACAGGGCTTGACTGAATGGCAGAGCTGAGCTGTTCAGGGAGCTGAGGTGTAAAACTGTACCTGCACTAAGGTTGGACAAGGAGGCCTATGTGTGAGGAATCTGTGAGGCGATAGAGCATCACATGTGGTTAAGTGATTCTCATCCTGCTTACAGGGGAATTCACGCATTGCGTTCCTCCAAGCCTGTCCCTCTGTGTACTGCCGTTAGAGCAGAGGGTGATGGGCTCTTAACAGAGGTGTCTGAAGTGAAGGCCCGCTGGACCGGTTACTTTGAGCGGTTGTACCAGGCTGATACACCAGCTGTCGAATTGGATGTCAGGGGTTTTACAATCCCTATTGCTGACCCTCCAATCAACTGTGGTCCACCTTCGTTTGTGGAAACACAGGCTGCGGTGAACCAGTTGAAATGGGGTAAAGCTCCAGGGATCTGTGGCATCCATGCAGAACTTCTCAAGGCTGGTGGTGTCATGGCAGTTTTGGCCACACCTAAAGACAGAAAATCGTTTAGTTCAGTTTAAGCTGTTTTTTCAGTTACAAATATGACACTCTTCGTGCACAAGAGGAAGCTTAGCCCACAACGATGTCTCAAGCAAAAAACTTAACTGTACATAGCGTATTGCAAGTATATGTATGTGATCCCTCCAGGGCGTGGTTAGTACATCAGAATAAATTAACTGAACAAAGAAAGACCTCTTGGAGAAACAACAGATGGAACTTTGTGAGCTTAGAATCACAAACACAGGATGAAAACGCTCTGTTATCGGAGCTTACTTATTGCCCTGGTGAAAGAGTATTTGATTCCTTGCTGCTGGCCCAGATGGTCAGCAGACAGATAAGGTTTTACGACAACAGGGGAATGTGTGTATTCTGCCTCCTTCTCGCTTTCCCAGCATATAGTTAGTAAATTCTTTCTCAAAGCACTCATTGAAGTGATTTGGCATTTTACCTCATTATAAATTCAATTAACAATTTAATTTCCCACAGTGGAAATGCTGTACTCGTGTCGTTGCATACAGTTCTAGGCTCTGCCTGGGACACAGGCATCATTCCAACTGACTAGAAGAGGGGCCTTGTTGTCCCTCTCTGGAAAGGGAATGGTGATCGTCAAGACTGCAACAACTACCGAGGGGTGAAGCTGCTCTCAGTGCCAAGCAAGGTCTTTGCTCGGATAATTCTTGACAGGGTTCGCCACCATCTGCTTGAGCGTCAGCGTCCAGAGCAGTCATGCTTTACACTAAAGAGGTCAACGATTGACCGTATCCTTTCTCTTCGGGGCCTCACTGAACGCAGACGAAAGTTTCAGCAGGGGCTGCTTGCAGCTTATGTTGATCTCTGTAATGCGTTTGATTCAGTGAATCGGGATGCCCTCTAGAGGATTTTTAGAACGTGGGGTGCCACTAAAACTGATCAATCTGATGTCTGAACTCTACTCTGGTGCTGAGAGTGCTGTGAGATGTGGTGATACCATCTCTGACTTATTTCCAGTTGTTACTGGAGTTCATCAGGGGTGTGTACTGGCCCCCCACACTTTTCAGTGCTTGTATGGACTGGATTCTAGGGAGGATGTTGGAGAGATGATGCTGCTGTGTATTGTTTGGGAATGTCAAGATCTCTGACCTTGATTTCACAGATGATGCAGTCATCTTTGTGGAGACTCTAGATCTCTTTTTGGGGGCCCTCGAAGTACTGAATGAGGAGTTGGAGCCGTTGGGATTACGACTTTCGGCTTTCCTGGGGCAAAACTACAATCCAGACTTTCAATGACATCTTGGATGCTGCTATCTTGTCTGAACCTGTTTGTGGTGAGGATGTTGAGGTCGTGGAGAGATTCACTTACCATGGCGGTGATATTTATGTCTCTGCTGGCTGTGAGTCAGAGGTCAATAGACGTCTGGGTCAGGCCTGGGGAGTCATGGATTCACTGGATAATGGATGTGGTGCTGCCGGGACCTGTGCGGGAGGACGAAATTCCGAGTCTTCAGGTCTTTGGCGCTTCCGGTCTTTCTCTATGGATGTGAGACTTGGACTCTGACCAGTAATCTGAGATGGAGAGTTAATTCCTTTGGTATCAGGTCTCTTCAGAGAATCCTTGGCTATAGCTGGTCGGACTTTTGCCCAACGAGCGGTTTCTCAGAGAGACTCAAATGAGATTTGTAACTTGCATAGTCCGTGAGCATCAGCTGCGGCTGTATGGACATGTGGCTCGTTTTTCTGATGCCGATCCTGCTCACCAGATTCTCTCAGCGAGGGAGCCTCGTGAGTAGAGGAGGAGGGGTTCGTGATCATGTGTATCCCGTGTGAAGCACTCGCACCTCGCTATTATTTTATTTTCATAAATATAACATTGAAAAACAAGGGATTGCCCGATGCATGATATTTCTGCTGATATTATTCGATGTCCACATGGTCGATGTTGAGGCAAATGCATCGCGGCCCCGCACCATCAGTCCGATTGATAGTCGTACAGTCCCTGCCTGTTATTTTACAAAGGAATATAGTTTTGTGTACGTTTCGTGGAATCCTTTCAAGATATCAAAATTACAATGCCAAAGGAGGATACACGAGGTAATACTCTGTCGGATGGTACCAGAATCGTTGCCATTGACAGAGGTAGCTCGGAAATATGCCGGCTGAAAAAAATATTATTATTATTATTATTATTATCTATATATTAATTTTAATTCCATGTATTACTACTGAAGGACCTAGCCTGGTGTTGGCGCAGTGGTTAGGGCATCGGTTTGGGACCCAAAAGGTCCTGAGTTCAAGCCCCGTTGGGCCACTGAATATATATATATATATATATATATATATATATATATATATATATGTATATATATATATATATATATGTATATATACCAAGTCGTATAACACCAGGGTGTTGACTCAGCCTGTCATCCTTCCGAGGTCGGCGAAATGAGTATCAGTGTACTGGGCCCGGTGTATTCCCGGTTGGAATTGGTGTACCATATCCCTGTGTGTCGTTAGAGGCGACCAGGGTTGCGTCAGGAAGGGCATCCGGCGTAAAAACCTATGCCAAATCATTCTGCGGACAACAAAACGAATTTACATCCTGGATCGGTTGAGGCCCGGGTTACCAACGACCGCCACCGATACCGGGGGTCAGCAGGGTACCAATGGAAATTGTGCTACTGCTGGGCGAAGGAGGAGAAGTAGACGGGGAAGGCGAGTCCGGAGGCAGTGGGAGAGGGGGAAGGGTAGAAGTGTGGAGGTGAGAGTTGGAACTCTGAATGTTGGGACGATGACTGGCAAAGGGCGAGAGTTGGCTGATATGATGGAGAGAAGAAAGGTGGACATACTGTGTGTACAAGAGACCATGTGGATGGGGAGTAAGGCTCGGAGCATTGGAGGTGGTTTCAAACTGTTCTACCATGGTGTGGATGGGAGGAGAAATGGTGTCGGGGTAATCCTGAAAGAAGATTATGTCAAGAGGGTATTTGAGGTGAGGAGAGTGTCTGATCGAGTGATGAGTGTGAAGTTGGAAATTGAAGGGGTGAAGATGAATGTCATCAGTGCATATGCCTCGCATATGGGGTGTGAGATGGAATATAAAGATTTCTGGAGTGAGTTAGATGAAGTGGTGGAGAGTGTATCCAAGGATGAAAGAGTGGTGATTAGAGCATATTTCAATGGGCATGTTGGGGAAGGGAATAAAGAGGAGGAGGAGGAGGAGAAGGTGATGGGTAGGCACGGTCTCAACAAGACAAATGTGAAAGGGCAAATGGTGGTAGAGTTTGCAAAAAGAATGGAAATGGCAGTGGTAAATACGTATTTCAAGAAGAAGGAGGGTACACAGGGTGACGTACAAGAGTGGAGGAAAGTGGATTACATCTTAAGCAGGAGATGCAACCTGAAAGAGATTAGAGACTTAACTGTAAGGTGGTGGCAGGGGAGAGTGAAGCTCAACAGCATCGATTGGTGGTCTGTAGGATGATTTTGGAGGTGAGGTTGAGGAAGAGAGTGAGGGCCGAACCAAGGACCAGATGGTGGAAGCTGAAGGAGGAAGACTGTTGCATGGAATTTAGGGAGGAGGCGATACAGGTGTTGGATGATGGGAAAGATGGGTGGGATGATTGGGCAACTTCAGTAGAAGTGTTGAGGGAGATAGCTTGGAAGGTACTTGGTGTGACATCTGGATATAGGAAGGAAAATAAGCAGACTTGGTGGTGGAACGAGGAAGTACAGGAAAGTATAAGGAAGAAGGGGTTGGCGAAAAAGAAGTGGGATAGTCAGAGAGATGAAGAAAGTAGGTAGGAGTACAAGGAGTGGTAGCGAAAGGCAAAGAGAGAGGTGGCAAAGGCTAAGAAAAAGGCATATGACGAGCTGTATGAGAGGTTGGATACAAAAGAAGGGCAAAAGGATTTATACTGATTGGCAAGACAGAGGGACCGAGCTGGGAAGGATGTGCTGCAGGTTAGGGTGATAAAGGACGTAAATGGGAATGTGCTGACGAGCGAGGAGAGTGTGTTGAGAAGGTGGATGGGGTACTTTGAGGAACTGATGAATGAAGAAAATGAGAGAGAGAGAGAGAGAGAGAGAGAGAGAGAGAGAGAGAGAGAGAGAGAGAGAGAGAGAGAGAGAGAGAGAGAGAGAGAGAGATGGAAGAGGTGGAGATAGTGAATGAGGAAGTGGGATGGATCAGTAAGGATGAAGTGAGGACTGCTATGAAGAGGATGAAAAGTGGAAAGGCGGTTGGCCCAGATGGTATACCAGTGGAGGCATGGAAGTGCTTTAGAGAGATGGCAGTGGGGTTGTTAACCAGATTGTTTCATAAAATCTTGGAAAGTGAGAGGATGCCGGAGGAGTGGAGATTAAGTGTACTGGTTCCAATTTTCAAGAACAAGGGTGATGTGCAGAGCTGTGGAAATTACAGAGGGATAAAGTTGTTAAGCCACACCATGAAGTTGTGGGAAAGAGTAGTGGAAGCTCGGTTGAGAAGAGAGGTGACTATTTGTGAGCAGCAATATGGTTTATGCCAGGAAAGAGCACCACTGATGCGATGTTTGCTTTGAGAATGTTGATGGAGAAGTATAGGGAAGGCCAGAAGGAGTTCCATTGTGTTTGTGGATTTAGAGAAAGCTTATGATAGGGTGCCAAGAGAGGAGTTGTGGCATTGTATGAGGAAGTCGGGAGTGGTGGAGAAGTATGTGAGGATCGTGCAGGATATGTATGAGGACAGTGTGACAGCGGTGAGGTGTGCGGGAGGAATGACGGACCGGTTTAAGGTAAAAGTGGGATTGCACCAAGGATCGACTCTGAGCCCTTTCCTGTTTGCAATGGTGATGGACAGGTTGACGGACGAGATCAGACTGGAGTGTCCATGGACTATGATGTTCGCGGATGACATCATGACTGTAGGGAGAGTAGGGAGCAGGCTGAGGCGAGCCTTGAGAGGTGGAGGTACGCACTGGAGAGAAGAGGAATGATAGTCAGTCGGAGAAAGATGGAGTACATGTACGTAAATGAGAGGGAGGGTGGTGGTATGGTGCGGTTGCAAGGAGTTGAGGTGGGGAAGGTGGATGGGTTTAAATACTTGGGATCAACGATCCAAAGTAACGGAGAGTGTGGGAGAGAAGTGAAAAAGAGAGTGCAGGCAGGATGGAGTGGGAGGAGAAGAGTTGCAGGAGTGATTTGTGACAGAAGGGTAGCTGCAAGAGTGAAGGGGAAAGTATATAAGACGGTAGTGAGACCAGCTATGTTGTATGGTTTGGAGGCGGTGGCGCTAACAATAAGACAGAAGCGGAGCTGGAGGTGGCAGAGTTAAAGATGCTGCGATTCTCGTTGGGAGTAACGAGGATGGACAGAATAAGAAATGAGTATATTAGAGGGACAGCGCAGGTAGGACGGTTTGGAGACAAAGTGAGAGAGGCGAGATTGAGATGGTTTGGACATGTGCACAGGAGGGAAACGGAGTATATCGGGAGAAGGATGCTGAAGATGGAGCCACCAGGCAGCAGGAGAAGAGGAAGGCCAAAGAAGAGGTTCATGGATGCGGTGGGGGCGGACATGCGGGTGGTTGGAGTGTCAATGGAAGATGTGGAGGATAGAGCGAAATGGAGACGGTTGATCCGCTGTGGCGACCCCTAAATGGAGCAGCCAAAAGAAGAAGAAGAAGAAGAAGAAGAAGAAGAAGAAGAAGAAGATATTAATACTGAAGGACCAATTTTGTGCTCCTCCTGGCCGTCGCATTACGTTTTTCTCGGTACTGTGACCTCGACTGAAAGAAACCTCGTATCTGTAAGAGTGCATCGCACATCGTGGTAATAGTCAACTTTCAACTCTGAAGCAGAATAAACACTTTTAGTTGAGACGGGGGTGAGGAGTGAAGAGGTGGAGGCAGGGAGTGGAGGCGGGGGGGGGGGGCAAGTGGGGCGGGGAATCAAGAGACGGGGAGTGAAGAGGCGCGGGCAGGGCCAAGCAAATTGAAGACCAGGGGGGGGGGAATAGGGCAGGGGCGGGGGATGAGTAGGCGAGGTAACCTATTGTTTTTCTTCTGCTTATTTTTTCTTCTTCTTCTTCTTCTTCTTCTTCTTCTTCATGTTATGAAGGAGAACATGAAGTCCCGGGATTGTCCGATGTCGTGTTTTTGGTTGTTTTATTTTTTTTTTCCTTTTCCATGGTCTGGAGAACTGAAAAGTGATCCCTGCCTCAATCAGCTGAACAAACCAAGTTTTGGAGCCAAATCGACTTTTTAGTGAAGATACTCCGACTTTAGTTTTGTTCGTCGCACATGGGGAGGCCATTGTTTTCCGTGCCATCCCGACATGGAGACACAATGACGACTGTTCTTCCGCCTGTTCGCTGCAACACGCTGATTGGCTGTGTGAGAAGGTTATGTGCAATGTGATTGGCTGTGAGAAGACTATGTGCAATGTGATTGGCTGTGTGAGAAGGTTATGTGCAATGTGATTGGCTGTGAGAAGACTATGTGCAATGTGATTGGCTGTGTGAGAAGACTATGTGCAATGTGATTGGCTGCTGGCATTTTTCGTATAGGTTTATTAAAAGCTGATATTCGAAAGCCGATTCCATATTTGACAATTTGAAATGACGGCTTAAATAATTGTGTCGAAATCTGAAGTGAAATCGGAAAAAAAAAATAGGAAAGTTCGACTTTCTCCTCACCGGATGTGATATGATTAAATAATATGGACCGCGGACCTGAGGTAAAATGGCTCCAAGATTCATTTTTCACTCTTTCCAAAGGTTCAGTAATTATTGTCCGTGTGATTTTATTTTACATTTAACGTACATATATTTATATATACGGTATATTTTTATATATATATATATATATATATATATATATATATATATATATATATATATATATATATATCGACATATGTATGTGTATATATTTATCTCGACATAAATATAAATACAGTATATTGTTGCGGATTTCAGAATCCCGTCTGATGACTGCATCCACACATCCAGAGGTCCTTCGACAGTTATTTCCTGAAATGCGTATGTCCGGATGAGCCCCATCCCCATGTCGAATAGGATTTTAAATGTGAGGATGTGTTGAGAAGGGTGAACAATAGATCCCCTCTCTCATGGGAAAAGCTTTTTTCTTTAAGAAAGACATTTATACACATTTTTTTCGCGAGCGCTGACGCCTGCCCTTTATCGAGCGCACGGGTTGTAATGGTAACGGTGCACAAGCTTGGGTGGACTTTGCGGCCGCCGAGAAGGGCCGCATATATAAAAATAATTGGAGAGGTCCGTTCAAGGAGAAAAAGTGAGAGAAGAAGCGGGTAAGCGAGGAAGCCAGCGAGTGAGCGTGTGGGTCGTTCACAACGAGTGAGGCGCAGGTCAGTCAGCAACAGACCGTGTGGGTCACTGGACGTCACCAGTTTCGTGAAGTGTGAAGAGTTGCCCGTGTCACAGCACCAGGGTCTAAACCTGCAACGGACGATCTCTGTGCCCCCAAGACGTCGACTGGTGTTCAAGGCTGTTCGCGAGTGGGTGCACGGCAAGGCTGGGTGCTGGCGACGGACAAGACACTCACACACATATTTCAGGACGTTTTCACTTCACGGGCGACTTCCCTCTGGTGAGTGAGACGACTCTTCTCCCCCCCCCCTCCCCGAACGATCTGCTGGGTACCCTTTTCTGTGTTTTGTTGTAAGTAAGTCAATCCCCCCTCCTCCCCCCAATAAACATCTGCAAGCTTGGTGTTGGCTCAGTGGTTAGGGTGGCGGCTTGGGATGCTAGATACTAGAGTCCTGAGTTCAAGCCCTGTCGGCCGCTGAATTAATACATCAGGGAGTTGACTCAGCCTGTTCATCCTTCCGAGGTTGGCAAAATAAGTACCAGTTCCAGTGTGTGTACTGGTAGAGGGGCACTGCACCAGCGACAGTCACGCTTCAAGAAATGATAGCTACCCCAGCAGCTAAGCTGCCACACGACCACCAGCTTCTGCTCTCCGTCTCCTTCCTGTCATTAACCTCCGCCATCTTCGAAGATGGATGGAGGTTACTGTTTTCACCCCTTTCTGTTTGTTTGTTTGTTTGTTTGTTTGTTTGTGAACAGTATTACGGAAAAACTCCTCGACGGATTTCGACGAAACTTGGTGGGGGGGAGGGGGTTAGGTATGGTCCAAGGATCATGCCATTAAATTTTGGACTTGGTCCTCCCCCC
>NC_140977.1:9307576-9395076 GCF_056783735.1 Eptatretus burgeri | reverse complement strand
CAAGATGGAGATTCAATAAAAGGAAGGAGACGAAGCAAAGCGGGAAAACAGTTCACCAAGCAATGCACTTTATTCACACACACACAGACAAGCACGTATATACAGCCATACAGTCATGCAACAAAAGCAAATGCAATATGACGCAGAGCTACAACCGAATAAAAGCAAAGGTTTATTTACATGCACTTAAACAGTTTCTACTTTACAAGACACGGCGCCACAGCATACATTCAACCCGAAAGAAAGAAAGCCACCCTCATAGGCGAGGAGGCAGACAGGTCCGTAGACCAAATGTACGTGGATCCTGGAGGATCGGCCAGGTTTACGAGACCGGGGAGGTCTTACCGGCGTCCTTGTGACGCGATAGCGGGCAAGCCGCAATGTTCGCGCAGCTGCACCCCGACTCCGTGGCCCTGGCATGGTCGGCGAGTCCTCTCCAGCGTGCTCCGCGCGAGCGGTTTTGTTGGCACCACATTTAGGGTGGGGGAGGAACGGGGGCCCCCTCGGCACTATTTCAGCGCGAATTGGGGGGGGGAATCGCTGATGCTCAGGGAGAGGGGTATGGCTGGCTGGCTTGGATCCCGCGACGAGACGAGCGGCCCCCACACCGCAACCGCGTTGCTGACTTCCGTCTTCCCTCCAACTCCTCCGCAACTTCTCTCCAACTCTTCTCAAACTCCTCCCAGCTCAACTCCTCTCGAACTCCTCCCAGCTCAACTCACGCGCGCGAGTCGCCTTGCGCTCGCATCTTCATAGGTCTCAGGAGGAGCCCATATGCAAATATTCGGATGAAAACGCGATTGGAGGCGGGGCCACGCCACCCTCTGTTCAGCCATTGGTCAGGCAGAAAGGGGGCATGAAGCATTCCTGATCCGAATTCTGCTCGTGGAGAATCCACGTTCATCGTGCTTGGAGGCGGGGCCATGCCGCCCGACGCTTGCCCATTGGACGGAGAAAAAGGGGCGTGAAGCCTTCTGGATCCGAATTCTCCCTCGGAAAGGCCGCCATTCGCGCTCGCGGCTCGATGCGTTTGGCACCGATCGCTGAACGGGCCCTAGACAGCCCGACGTTCGGTGTTCACAGGTGGTGCGGTTGGTAGTTGGGGTGGTCGTGGTTGTTGTGATGGTGGCATGGTTGGCATTGTGGTTAAGGTGGTTGTTGTAATGGTGGTTGAGACGTGGTTGGTTCAAAATAACGACAGAAAAGAAAAAGGGCTATCTCAAAGCGTCGCAGCCTCGATGAATCACACATATTCCCTCTATACAATGGGTTTGGGCTAACTAGACATGGTCTTATCGATATATCTCACCTGAGGACTCTTTATGGTGTAATGCGAATTTCCACAACCGTTACAATATTCACAGCAATTCACAGCCGCGCACCTTCGGCATGACGTCATGGCAGCTGTTCGCGTCCCTTGTCCCTCTTGGACGGCACCATCTGGCAGGGATTCACCCTCCTGCCGGATTCCAACCATACACGCAGCTATGACGTCACCCGGCGCATCAAAAAAAAAAAAACAAGCCCCGCATTTCGAGGGGTTCCCCACGCGAACACATGTGCTCTACCCGTTGGAGCTTAACACAAGCTCGCGTGGAGAACCCATCCAGTCCAAATTCGTTGTCCTGCCTAACCTTTGTCCGTCCGCGGGACCGGCAACATCCACCGCTGGCGTTTCCGGACCGGGTTTCACTCCCACAAGCGCGCACGTGACGGCCTCGTGCGTTGCACGGCACGAACCTCGCGCTCGCTGCCGTGCAAACCCGGCGCGGTCCGCATTACGGCTACGGCCGCTACCCGGCCCTTGTCCATCTGTCGCCGTCGTCGTCTCCATTCCACCCACGCACACCTGCGTGTTACGATGCTCACACACCACGACATGACATTCACCCCGGGAGACGCGGCTGCATGTTCGCACTTGCCCACCGTCATCTCCCTTGCATACCGCTCTCTCACACACACGGTCTCTCTTGCACTCGGCCGTTCACTCACGCATGCCCTTTCACTCGCAAACGTGGTTCCCACTCACACACGGTGTGCTGGGGGGGGGGGGCACGCACTCCGGTACACTCGCAACCACACCACTCACACACGGGGCCGCACTCACACCTTTCTCCACACACACCGGGACAATCACACTGGGGAATCGGGTCACCTCTAGGGCTCCCGGCACCTCCATGCCCCCCAACCTCTGTGTGCACCTGTCCACAGTACTCGCCCCCTCGAACTCGCTCGACACGACCGAACCCACCTGGTCGTGACTCGCTTCAAGGGAGAATAGCGTCTCCCTCCGTTCCCGAAGGAGGCTATCCAGCTGCTCGCACCGGGTCCCCACACGTTCTGCCATCTCGCCCCCATCGTCCTCCACTACCTCCGTGTGTGTGTTCGTCCTCAACCCGTCCTTATCGTGCAGTCTCTACTCTACTTTTTCTATCTCCCGAGTCTCTGTACATTTGATTTCTGTTGTCTCTTTGTGTCTATTAGTTTCTTCCTGGATCCTCGTCTCTGTTTCCTCCTTCATTTTATTTAATTCATTCTCGACTCGGTCTATCTCCCGTGTCTCTGGCAATACTTCTACTTCCCTCTTTGTCTCTGTTGCTTCCCTCTTCTCCATTTTTATTTGTGTCTCCTTTATTAGGGTTGGTCCTAACTGTTGCTTCATCCGACGAGTGGTGTCGATCAAGTCCTGCACCACCGACATTGCTCCTTGTGGTGCTGTCACACATCCCACCTTATTGCGTTGTTCTACTTCCTGGCCCGTTTTGAGTCGTTCTTCCGCTCGGAACTACCTGAGTTCTTCGTTCTCCCTCTGGAATTTTTCAATCTCCATGGACTCCAATCTTGCTCCCTGTTTTAGTTGTTCAATTTCAAACACACATTGTTCTTGTTTTCTACCCCACAGTTTCTCCTGCTCCTCATTTTCCAATCTCATCGTTTCTTTCAATTGGCTCATTTCCTTCCTGTGCTTCATTCGCTGTTCTCTCCACTCTTCCTTGTTTCCTCTCCTGTCCTTCCTTCTCCAGTTTCATGGTTTGCTTCATTTGGTTAATCTCCTTTTTGTGTTTCATTTGCTGCTGTCTCATTACTCTTCCTTCATTACTCTTTCTTGCATCGCATTCTTAAATCTGGCCTTCGCTTCCAGCTGTTCGATCTGTACAGTGTGGTTCCTTAACGTTTCATTATCTGATGTCGTTCTTTCTTCTCTCACCATCCTCAACTCATTTTGTAATTCCGTCTCTTTGTTTTGGTGTTTCTGTAACTCAGAAGCTTTCTTTTCAAATTCCTATCTCATTTCCACACACTCCGACCTTGCATTGGCTTCTAATTGTTCGATCTGTACAGTGTGGTTCCTTCACGTTTCCAGCTCGTCTTGTAATTCCCTTTCTTTGTTTTCGTGTTTCAGTATCTCAGAAGTTTTTTTTTTCTAATTCCTCCCTCAATTTGCATGCTTCTTCACTCATTTCATCCCTTCTTTCCACTGCTTCCCTCCTCAATTCGTCCCTTTTTTTTTTTTTTTTTACTGTATTCCTTTAGTTTTTTCTGCCATTCCTTTCCCATTCTTATCTCCCCTTCCAGGATTTCTCTTTTAAACTGGCTTGCCCTTACCTCTCGCTTCAGTAGTTCCAATTCCCCATCTTGTTTGCGTTTTTCCTTTTCGAGCTTTGTTTTCCTTTCTCCTTCCTTCCTCATTTCTCCCTGCAGTTCTTCGAACTGTTCTGACTTTTCCAGCAATTCCTCCATCCTTTCCTCCAGCTGTCCCTCTCCTCTTTTAATCTTCTGTTCTCGGCTTTCTCTTTCCTGATTGCCTGTTCTTATCTCTTCCTTCAATTGTTCCAACTCCCCATCGTGTTCACATTTTTTCTCAGCCAACTGTATTTCCCTCACTCTCCCCTCAAGTTCTTTGAACCGCCTTGCCCCCTCCAATATTTTTTCCATTAGTAGTTTTACTTCCAAATCGTGCTCCTTTTGTTTCTTTTCGAGCTCGGTTTTCCATTCTTCCTCGAAGTTCTTTCTATCCTGGGAGTTACCAATCTGTTCTTCCTCTATTCTTTTGTTCAGTTTGCTCTTTGCATATTCCAACTGATGGGTATACCACACTACCAAATTCTTTTTCCCACAAAGTTTGTCGACTCTGTTGGCTAGGTCATGTTTTTGCCACCGAATTCGTTCCAGTAAATCGTCCAATCGCTGTGTCCCCCCGTACATGTAATTTTTCTGAAGCTCGTCTGCGTGCCATTGTGACTCGTCCACTCCACTTTGCACCTCCTCAATATATTCTTCATAACGCTTCACCTTTTCCAAGACATCCCCCAATTGTGCCTGAAGCCTGCCAATGCTCGCATAGTCATCCTGCCACGCCTGCCATGGCACATGCCGTGACCACGTGGTTTGAACCGGTGACTGGGAGCTCACGCCTCGTGCTGTGCCGTTAATTGTGCTATTAATATCAGCCCGCTTCGTGCTGCGCTGAGGTGCGATCACGCTGCCATTGTGCGACTCCGTTTGCCGGCAAAGTTCGTGCTCAAGCCGCTCGCACTGACCACAGTTAGTGGTGGGGTTATAATGATAAAAAGAACCGACCCGGGCCATGGATCCTACATTGAAACACATATTTAATACCCCCGGCTCCCGCTCGCCTTGAAACGCCATCTTATTTCAGGTAAGCGATTTAATTTAAATTGCTCGTAATTTGGAGGGAATCGGTGGTCGCTCCACTCACCCCTGAACTGATTCCCGTGAATTTAGCTTGGAGGCGGGAGAGTTTGTTTCCCGCTCGCTGACACCAATGTTGCGAGGAGGGGGATGAGTTCGTATCCCACGACCTGACGCCAATGTTGCGAATTCTGGCCCGCCCGGCGTGCGATCGGCCACGTAACTCAAATGGCGGCTCAACGAACTCAACGTAACTCAACGAACTCAAATTCGTTCCGTATTACGGGGATAACCGAGCGGAGTTATCGTCGGCCTTGACGGTTCCGATTAATTATACCGGGTGTTTTAAAACCCACTATTAATCCCTTACGTGATGCAAGATGGAGATTCAACAAAGGAAAGGACGCAGCGAAACGGAGAACAATTGGACAAGCACACTTTTATTTCACACACACCAGCACGTATATACAGCCATACAGTAATGCACATATAAAAGCAAGGACACAACGCAGAGCTACAACCGAATATAATTATTACACAGGGACACTTAAACAGTTCTACTTGACCAGACTGGCGCCACACACACACATTTACACCAAACCCCAAAAGAAAATGGAAGTGCGACTTCCCTGAGCGCATCGAGTCCTCCTCCCGCGACCTCAGCTCCCAGCTCCTCCGGCGTGGTCGGTGAGCTCGTGTCTCGCGCCGCACGTGTGGTCCGCTCGACAGCACGGACGGGGTTTTTTCGGCGCTATTTTCTGCGCTCGCTCCCGGGGTCCCAGGGCTCGCGCGAGGATCAAAGAAGCAAGGCCAAACGACGGCAAGATGAACCCATAGGAACAAGAACCCGACTGGAACAAGAACCCGACAAGAAGCCCCCCGAACCCTCCTCGTCCGTTCCTTTTGTAGCGCAGGGCCCCGCCCTTTGCCCCACCCCGTTTCTGGCTCCACCTCCCTTCTGGAAGCTTCCTAAAAAGGGGCGTGCCCTCTCGTTCCCCCCTCCCCGTGCCGTGCGTGGGGGGGGGGTGGCGAGGAAAGTCAGTCTTGGCTCGGGGCCAGGGAATTATTCCCCAAAAATCAGGCCCCCACCTTTTTTCACCTTTGACCTCTGGCCCAAATCGCACCTCCCCCATGCCAAAGCACAGGAAAAGCAGAAGGGAAAATCCCACAGGCGTTGTTGGTTTTCTTCCCCCCGCACCGTACGACGAGGGAAGAAAGATTCGGGTGGGAGATGCCTCTTCACACCCCGGCCGCCGCTGCCACTCCGCCCTCCCATCCGTCCCGCAGAGATCGTGACCGCACGGTGCTCGTTGAATGGCGAGTGGCGAAGATGTGGTAGCGTAGTTGTGGAAGGTGGCGTCGTGTAGTGAATGGCGTGATTGTTGAGATGTTGGTTGTGGCGATGTTCGTTGTTGTTCTTGCACCAAATTAACAATAGCCAAAGAAAAACGGCTAACCCAAAGCATCGCAGCCCGGATGAATCACACATATTCCCTCTATACAACGGGTTTGGGCTAACAACACATGAACTTACCGATATATCTCACCTGAGGACCCTTTATGGTGTAATGCGAATTTTCACAACCGTAACAATATATACATATTCTGGCATATTTTTATTTTTTCTTGTTTTATTGCCCTTTTAGAGCCTGGGACTATGAAATCCCCTAACAAAATGACTAGTTTATCAACAACTCATATTTACGTGTTTAAATTATTCAACTTATTACCACTAATCAATGTAAAAAAAATTGAGATGATCCGGGTGGATACTTAATTACAGCGGTTTTATCAAACTTTCCAACCCAAATGTCTGACTGCACGTCACAGTTTTTAAAAAAAATGCTTTTATTCTTCTGTACATCAGATTATTTTCACTAAAATTTATTTACAAATGGGGCACAGTGATATAGATATAATAGTATAAAAAAATATTGAAAACATGCATGGATTTGGTTTGGAGTAATTTTGCATTTTGTCCGACTGTACGTCACACTTTTTTGAATTTGATTAAAAAATTAATTTTCTTAAAAATTGTTTTAATATTTTTCCAGGTATTTAAAAAATATTTTATTAATTTAGAAGGCAGTTAAAACAGTTTTGGAGAATTTAGAGAGCTTTTTGTTACTCCCAGAATTGATTGAATTGAAAATTTACGTCCAAGAATTTGTTCGATAAATCTCTCTTTTAGTGCTTTTCAGCATCTGACAGTCACTGAATAGAGCAGTAATAAAGAAATAGGTATGTATTATTTCTTAATAATCCCAGAAATTGGTATTTTGATTATTAGATTAGTTGCTAGAATAAGTTACATACTCTGACCTTCATTTATTTTGCCAAAAAGAAAAAAAAAGAAAAATTAGGTAATTTCCTTGAAAACTCGCAAAACCATCAGAATAGGTACCCCTTCTTCAAAGTATCATATTTTGGTAGAAATATATGTCATTAAGCTATGGGTAATTCCATGGGAAAAGTTACCTGGTGGCTATTTTTTGAAAGTGCATTTTTCATTAAACCTTATATATCATATGACAGATCATGAATTGAAATAATTAAATTTTTGCAATATTAGCTTCACCAAGCAGTGTCTGTATACATTGTGGTAGCATCTCCGGACGTTTATTAATAAATGTCCGGAGATGTTACGTCCGTTACGCTCAGTTGTTACGTCCGTTACATTACATTTGCCATCGTACTGCCGACTCGGTATCATTAATTCCTCAAATAAATGCTGGGAATACAATGACGTACCTATACCAAGCTGCTATACCAGATTTAGTCTTCTGTCGTAGAACACTTCACAGAAATTTGTGAGCAAAACGATCATCATGCTAAACCGGGTATTTTGATGGTTACGTCCGTTACGAAGATTCATCATACCGTAGCACTCAGGCAAAAATTCTTCATCTCATATAATTACCATTTCCTGGCACCTTTGTGTTCACTGCGCAAAATAAACTAATACATTTGGTACGATAACCTTGTTCTTCATGAAATATTTTTGAGAACTGCCAATAAGTTCTGTCTGAATGTTACATCCGTTACGGTGGAATTACCCCTACACGGTTTTTTGTTCTGAACTCAGTTAGACTTACACTTTCAGGAAAATGTAGTGAAAAAACAATGGAACAAACTTCGTTTTTTGACATTTTTGAAACAGAATGGTAACCACTTACATGCGTTGAGCATGTACATTCGTGTCCTGCTCTGTGCGGTAATAAGGTGTCACGAGCTAAGCACGGGTCTGCCTTCGAGCACGTTCCGTACAGTCCGCGTGGATCCACCATGGCCCACGTGGTCAGCGCTCGCATTCACCCGATCTGTGTCAGAAATTGAGGGGAACGATCGGTTTATGATTATATGGAGGATTGGAATGAAAACGATATTGATATAAGTGTCAGATGGAGAAATGGAGGGAAAAGAGAATGCCGATAAAATTAGTCCAGAAATGGGTTGAAAGGAATGCGCTGCCCGTACTGAGATTTCCCAGCATTTGGACTCCAAATAAAAGGGTACGTTCCAATAGTAGTTCGGGTCTAAACTCGAAAGTGTATAATCTCAAAAGGATGTAAATGTCCAAGGGGTCTAAAGGGATCTGAAGTGTCTAAAAATGTAAAAGTGGTTTGAAGGGTCAAAAGTGCTAAATGGTCAAGGGTCCAATCAGTCAAAAAGGGGTTTAAGGCTGTCTAGCATGACAAAAGGGAATGAAGAGTGGGTGATAAGGTCAAAGTGGGCTAAAGGGAGTCAAGGAACTTCAGGAGTATAAAGATCTAAAGATTCTGGGAGTCTGAAAAGGGGTCTAGATGGTATAAAAGGACAAACGGAGTATGAAGGACTTTTCTCTCCTCAGAAACAGTTGTGCATAACTCCACCAAACTTGATAGTTATGATCACCAGATGGCAAGAATATGCAAGAGCATGATCATTTTTGGCTCCGGAGCTCCTGGGGTGGGGTCAAAAGGTGAAATAAAAAATGCAATGCAATAACGGGCACATTTCTAAACATCTTTGTCATGTCACGTTGGACATGCAATCAACATTGGTGACTCATGAAATGTGGAACAATTTTTCGATTTGATCACTGGTTCATGCCCCAGGGGTTGGGGACTTAGGGTCACAGGAGTCAAACCAGAAATATTTTAACCCTTTGAACCCTGAGCTCCTTGGATTTTCGGCTTCCCCATCCCGGGCTCGCTGGAGAAAAATCCGGCCGCTCGGGTCTACGGAGGTTTGAAGGCGCGGCTGGTAAACCCACTGCTTGGGTTTGTGGAGGTTTGAATAGTGGCCGGTATAACCACAGCTCGGCTGTATGGAGGTTTGAATCACGGCTGGTAAAACAGCTGCTCGGGTTCAAAGGGTTAAACTGAAAATTTGACATCAATCTTGTTGGAACATTTTCCCATCGTTCAACCTTGCTTTAGGTGGGAAGCGTGGGGATTTACGATGGCATGCCATCAACCTCGCTCACGTGTTTTGTTTTATGTGTGGTGAATGGAGGAATGATCCATTAGAGTGCAAATGATTTGAAGGAAAGACTTGTTTAAATGGAGAATGTGAATGATATCTGGTTTAGCACATTTGTACTCAGTTGTGGATTGAAGAGTATTGTTCTTTTTCAGGGAAGCAAAGATGAGTCGGTCTCAAGATTCAGCAGATGTTGCGATGAACAAGCGATTGGGTTCACCAGATGTTGCTGTGAACGAGCGATTGGGTTCATCAGATGTTGCGATGAACGACCCAACACCGACAACTGCATCAAAGAAAGTCTCCCTGCGGAATTATCTAACGTAAATAAGTTACTTTGAAGCTCGTTTTTTGGATGTATCTTCCTCACAAAGTGTGCAACAAATTGACTTTTCCATCCTTTTCTCCTTAGGAAAATGTACAAAAGATTTAAAAGGACGTGGAAAGGTGCTGCTGGACATTCCACGAAAGTAATGGGAAAAATACAGGATGTCATGATGTGAAACGCCCAAACAAGTAAATGATATTCCTCTTGGAGAGAAGGATTAAACATCACCCTGTCATATCTTAATCACATTTTACTCAATTATTGTTTTCTGTCCCATGGATTAGGGGTTGTGGGGTTGGGGTACCTTGAGGTGCTGGCACTCTCCTCAGACCTGTCTCGCCTGGATTGGAATCTGGACCCATATATAAAGGGTCATCCTGGTGCTTTACATGAAGGGTGATAGATCAATGATAGTGCCTTTTTTACTTAATTTAATTTAATTTTTTGGATACAAAGTTGAGTCTCGTGGAAGAACTGGAATGTAGAACAGGTCATGACCAAACAGAACAAAATGAACAGTAAAAAGAGGAGGAAAGGCCAACAGCAGGGTTGAGGGACAACATAAAGAGAGACTTTGGTGTGGGGAGGATGCACGTGGTGAAGATGGTTCCAGGTGCAAACTCTGAGGAAGGAAAAACTGAAAACTTGGATAAAGATGGGTTGGGGCAGATTAATGGGGAAAAAAAGAGCTTGGGTTTCGATGGGGGGCTGAGGGGGGGGTAATCTGTGATGGTGGTGAACAGCTTAACATCAAATTGTAACTTTGAAAAGCAAGGGAAAACATTCAACAACAAAATAATTATTCCACTGTATTTTAAAGTTTTCTTCAAAACTGAAATGCACGATGCATCATCAGTTACAGTTGTCAACTTACAATGAGCAGGTGCATGACATTACTCCAAAATAAATAAATAAATAAATAAACATCCAGAAGCACTTTCCACCAACAAGTGGCCTCGTGAAAACGACCAGCCCAAAGTTCTCCTGAAGATGCAAGAAGCACTTTAAAGTGGTCTTTGGGGGCTTTGTGTTCGCGCCTTGAGGTCTCGATATGGATCTTGAGTTGAATCCTCCATGACTCTGACCATCAGTCTGAATGAATCATCTTCCACCCATCACAAAACTCGCTTCCTCTGCTTCCTCTGCATCGTCTGCCACTGTCTCTTCCTCTTCATCAGATTCTCCCAATTCTTCCTCTACCTTTTCCTCATGTTGCTCTCCAGCCTGCTTACTCTTTTTGGCCAAGTGATCAGCTGCCTTTTTTGCTTTCAACTTGGCACGCTTCACACGTTTACATGCCGTGCGCCGGAGGCCTCTCACCATTCTTCTCCAAATTCTTCTCCGGGCGAGGTTTTGCAGTCCATTCCTTCATTCATTCTGGGATGACGACTGGTTGCTCTGAGAACGTAAAGCTCGAGGACCACTTGTTTTTTCGTTTGTGTATTTACTTCTTGGGGAGAGAATAAGGGTGATGAGGTTTGTTTGGTGACCGATGACCAGATCTCGAGAGCACATTCACTAGTCTGGCCCACATGGGCAGCCAATGTCTGTCTACCCCTCAATCCCAAATTAATCCTGGAATTGAGTGCAGTACTGTCTTTGAAATTTCCATTTTGACGAAACCTTAAACTGTTTCACCAACCCATTTGCGCACTTCCCTCTTGATGCTTGGATCCAAAAGTGGAAAATGAAAAACATGTGATTTCAATGATGCTCACATCCACTTCACAATGGCACGCATTTCTTGGCCTCGTTGTGCAGATACTTAGTCGGGTTGTGGTCAAGTCAGGTTGTTGACTGTCTGGATATTGAATACACAGAAAGAACCTGTGATGGTTGAAGGCCCCAAGAGGGCATCGTGCACCTCTGGGGCGAATAAAAGCACATACACACGGAATTTGAGTGAGAAATATCTTGTTATTCTGTTTTGCAATGAAATCAATTTGCATTCATGGGATAAATATGCATTGCAAGTGTGAGTTAGCATAGGTTTCTGTTCTTTTCTCCCCTATTTACCTTGTCTGTCCTCTACATTTCGCAACACATGCACTCTCACTCACTTTCAGATTCATTACCTGCCTCATAACGAGTGCAATTGCAGGGCTTTAGCAGAGTGGTGGAACCTCTCAAGTGACAACAGGAATGTTTTGAAGCTTCTTTAAGCTTCCCCCCCAAACCTTCCCCCACAAACTTTCTCATCCCAGGCGTGATTCCGCTGCGATGCGGCTCCGCCAATCAGGTGCGGCCACATCAAAGGAGAAGTTGCTTCACAACAGCCAGGAAAGGAGGGGTTTGGGTGGGGGTGGGGGGGTGATAGAAGGAGAGATGCGCAAGCCGTTCAAAGCCTTTTCCCTTGGAGCTTTTTCCACCTTTCATCTTTTCCGCTTGAATGCGTCAAGCTCGACAGAGTTTTTCCCTTCCACTCACTTCGACTTTCATTCTGCTTTGCGCTTTTGTTACATTCTTCCACACCTTCAACCTCTCCACTCAATTTATTTCCATGTATGCGTTTTCCCACAGGCCGCAACGTGTCTTCTCCTTTGCTTTTCTTTGTTCATACTTTCTGTGGCTTTTACTGACGCACTTACGGACCCGGTGCGTCTGCTCCGCACCAAGTCCATTGCCACACTGCCACGTTTTCCCTCGCACCAATGAAACGAGATATCCCGGAGCCACGCAGGTCATCGCGTTGGAACGGATGAACCTCCCTCAGTTTCCCCACATGACCGGGTGCTGCCACAGGAGGGAGAGAGGAACCGTGAGGGAGGCGAGCCTGAATCGCCGAGCAGTGTGCTCAGTCACCTTCATTGAGGTTGCTGAACATGTGCCGGAGCACGTATAAGACCCCGCACTTATCTTTCGCACACTATATTTCTTCCTGGGACAATTGGTCTGAGTAGGGAATTGTAACGGTAGTCCATAGAGATTACATAAGAGAGTGGCGTTGGTTCGCTCAGCCAATGAAGTAGCCACCACGTAGTTTCCTGCACGCGTCCCCATCTGCTTCGTTCATTTCACAGGTATGGTAAACCGACCCTGGGCACGAAGATCCGGCCAGAAGTGAGTGTTGTTGATGGCGTCGGTGGTCTTTTTATAGACATGTCGGTTCGGAGTTATCTGCCCGCGTGCCCATCACAAACTGATGCGGTTTCATGATCACTGACCTGACTGTATTTTCATTCTGCCATTGCATTTTATTTGTAACATTTTTGTAAGTGCAGTTTTACAAAATCTATTTTTTCATTATTTTCTTTAGGAATTCAAAGCCCCACGTGGGAAAAGCATCTTTTCAGCAAGAACCACCAACAGGTGAGGTGTGAGAGTTGTTGAGGATTAAATGATTTTCACTAAATGAATGCCGTGTCTTGGTTATGCATATTTTGCATGTGTTGGGATATTTAAGGACCTGTAAAAGGTTGTTGGTGTTTTAAAATATATATTTTTGGGTGGGGGAAGGGGGAGTTACCAGATCTGGTGGAGGTGTGCGCTCCACCGAGTGCCCTTCTGGTTCTAAATGTGATGTAAGTGGAGAACACCTGTTCGCACGTGTAGCTCGATCCAAACATTGTTATTCGAGGTAAAGTGACATTGTTCACTGTGCTGTACGTAAGTAGAAGTTCATTCCAAGTTTACACAATGAGGTTATCGTCCCCTATCCCATGGTAACTTCTTCAGGTTAGTGTTTACAACAAAACCCATGCCCCCTCCCCTGAGGGGAAGAAAATGAAATAACAAATAAATAAATAAATAAAACTTCAAAATTAAAGAAATACAAAAAAAACATTTTTTTTATTTCATAAATTAAAAACTTTTTTTTGTATTTTCTTCCTTGGATATCGTGTGGATGTGTTGGTGTGGTGTTTGCTCAGGCATGAAGGGCTGACTTGGGCTGAAGGGCCTCTACCTGTGTTGGATTTCCTTGTTGAGGAAACAAACAGGAAACGCTCCCCTCCCCAAAATACACAATGGTACGGTCCATAGAAAAGATTTGTTGGAGGCTGAAAAGATGCACCATCCCCTTCCCTAAAATCCACCATGGTACGGTCTATAGAAAAGCTTGTTCGGAGGCTTCAAATATTCACCATCCCCACCCCAAAATCCACAATGGTACGGTCCCCAGACAAGTTTGGCAAGTGGTCTCTCCCTCTGACTCCCCATTTATTAATCTCTTTCCTTCTTCCTCAGACTTTGTTGCCACTTCCAACACAATAAATCCGTTTGGGAAGTTGTCACAAGAGGATCGAGTCAAACTCCAAACGACGGTCCAGACAGAACTGGTTTAAATGGATCCTGCCATGTTGTGAAGCGGTGCCGAGCACTCCGTTCCGTGAGAGTGCTTGCTTGAGTGTTTTGAATCCAGAAAGCAGCTTACCAACGGAACACACCCCTGGTTTCAAAAGCCCTTTTCGGTGGCCTGCACGTTCATAGGAACGTGTCAACACGTTAATATCATGTACATGTCGAGCACACTGTAATTTTCAACCAATTCATGGAGAAACATTTATTGTGTACGTAATATATAGACGGCGACCAACGACCACAACTCGACAGTGGAGCATCGCAGAGGGTCGTGCGACGGCTCTTTACATTCGGAGGAGTCTCTTGTACACTGTGGACCCTGGCCTTGCCCCCCTCAGAGAACCGTTTCTTTGTCAGTATGAAATGTGAATATCTCATATTTGGCCTTTTCAGTACAAATTATTCACAAGGCGATAATTAATCGATATATCGATCAATGCTCGATCTATATCTATCGATCCATTTATATTGTGTGATAGAGGAGTGAATCAAACTATTTATGATCAATCAAAACTGCAATGTCGGGATGACAAACCACAGTCAAACAAAATGCAGACACGTACGATGTACTTACGTTCCCAATCGCTAAACCGTGATTTTCGCTTCGTGGGCGCAGAGTAACAATGTATTCATCCAGTCTCAGGGCAAACAATGACCTGCACTGAGAAATGTTCAAAATAATTAGTGTGGATACCTTTCCCAATCCATACTCTCACTAGTACCTTAACAATCCATACTCTCACGAGTACCTTACACAATCCATACTCTCACGAGTACCTTACCCAATCAATACTCTCACGAGTACCTTACACAATCCATACTCTCACTAGTACCTTCTGTGGTATAGCCTGCGGGCCTGCGGGGCAGGGCATGATGATGGGAGGAGTGGTCGTCGTGAGCATCGGGTCTGCCAGGGATATAAGGAGTGCGCGCCGCCTGAGGCGTTGTAGTGGTGCCGTAGTGCCACGGCTCGTGAGTGTGTTGAGTACGTAATAAAGGAGAGCCGCGGGCAAAGTACGCCTGCGCTCGCGCTTGTACACCACAGCCGGGCTCGACTGTTCCCCCGCTCGTGTCTGCCTGCTAAGCATCTCTACCACGACACTACAGTTGGCTGACGAGGATCTTCGGATCGGCGTGTGCAGGGTGGTGGCGTTCGGATCGGCAGCGAATAACCCGTGCGGTTCCAGGCTACGGAGCCAAGGGTCTCGCCAGCACGAGCATGGCAGAAGGTCGGGGCACGGCGCACGGGCGCGTGCCCGTTTTTGGGGGAGATGACTTTGAGTTGTTTTCTGAACAATTGGGTTGCTACTTCCGCGCGAATGATGTAGATGATGGAGAAAAACGCAAGTCGATCTTGCTCGCCTCGCTATCAACGGAGCACTACCGGCTGCTGAGTGATTTGGTGGCTCCAGATAAGCCCAGTGATGACGGGCTATCGTTTCAGGACATCGTGGCGAAAATGAAGACCCACTTGGCGCCAGAGAAGTCGTTGCAGCTCGCGCGGTTCCAGTTCGATCACGACTCGACTGATCCCGAGGTCCACACGGTGACCCAGGTGCCGCAGGTCGCACATCCCGGAGTTCACGCGATGACCCAGGCGCCACAGGTCGCGCATCCCGGGGTCCGCGCGATGACCCAGGTGCCGCAGGTCGCACGCGCGTCTGGCGGTGCGGGACGAGGGCGCGCACCGCCGCATGGTCGCACCGGGAGCGAGGTGGATTTCCAGGGGTGCTGGGGGTGTGGTGGTCCGCACCTGCGACGAATGTGCCCGTATAAGAACACTGTTTGTTTGCATTGTCACAAGGTGGGACATTTGAAGCGTGTGTGTCGGATGGCGGGGGCCTCCGTTGGGGTCTTGGATGGCGAGGTGCGGGAGGACCCCAGTGACCTGGAGATCGGCCTGCAGCCGGGGCATGGCGATGCCGGCGGGCCGGAGCAGGAGATGCAACCACGGTTGAGTCTGTTTTCCGTTGGTCCGGAGGTGACGACACCGTTCACGGTGGAGGTCAAAGTGAATGGCGAGCCGACCGTGTTTTGCGTGGACACCAGGGCTGCAGTGTCGGTCATGGGCGAGCAGGCGGCTCGTGGTCTTCGCGGTGTTTGTCTAGTCGAGACGACCTTGTCGCTGTACACGTACACCGGTGAAGCGATTGCACCGCTTGCGATGGCCGACGTCTCGGTGCGCTACCGAGGTCGACGCGCCCTACTCTCGGTGTTCATGGTGCGAGGGGAGGGGCCCGCCCTTTTGGGTCGGGACTGGCTGGCGCACCTCGGGCTGGATCTCCAGTTCGTACCTCCAGGTGTGCCGGTGCTCTCTTCGGTGCTTTCGTCGAGACCCGAGGGCGAGGTTCTGGCGGCGGGAGCCGCATCGATGCAAAGGGAGCGGCCGTTCGTTGCTGCCTGCAACGGTGATGTGCGGTTCGGGAGCAGCCGGAGCCGTGCCAGCTCTCGCGATGAGTTCTCGCGCTTCGGCGGCGTTCATGAGGCAATGCGCACCTGTGTTGTTCGGGCAGCTTCGACGGCGAGTTGCGGCGGGGCCGTCGCGTTCAAGAAAGTCACGGGTCGCGACATCGAGTCGACAACCAAGAGACGGACTCGTGATGTGGGTTATGGGTTGCTGTTCATTGCATATTTGTTTTTCATTGCTCTAGTGATGCGGTTTAACGTTGTTGAAATAAATGCCAACAGTTCCTGTGTGAGAGTGGGTTTGGCGGAGATCAATCGATGGGTTTTGCAGTATGGTCAATGTGATGTGAAGGCTTTGGGAGCGGTGGTGGCAAATAAAGAGGTTTCATTGGCCTTCAGTTGCCCCAGGCCACGGGTAGTTGCTTTGTCATGTGCAGGGATTTTGCCGAAAGAACACGCTGTACGGAAAAATGAGTTTGCAATGGTTCCAATGATGTTCCTATTGATTTATGACGAGCCGATGGTTGAAGTGTGGTTTGAATGGAGTTGCTACCGTCTAACTGCCGTGTGGGTCTCGGAGATCCACTCGGAGCCAGGGCTAGTGCGCTGGCCAGTGTTACCCCCACCTCTGGTTTCGGCAAGGTCAGACGTGCCTGGCGCCGGGGGCGCAGCTCTCTGTGTTCGCTCAAGGCCGTTTAGGCGGGCGTTGGCATCTCAACTGATTGTGGTGCGTGGGTTCTTGGGGGGCATTGGTTGCATCCATCCAGCGGCGCTGTTCAGCGCCCCCATCCAAGGTCAATCGAGTCTGGCGCTGGCACCACGGCTTCCAGACAGCGGGCTTCCGGCCTCGGAATGTTTATCCGCTTCGGGTCTGGCTGGGGGAGATGTGCCGCCTGGTGGGCCGGAGGGGTTTGATGGTGCCGGGGGAGGTTTGCTCGGGAGGTCGCCGTGACCTCGCCAAGGGCCATGTAAGCGTGAGCCGCCTGGGGGCATTTTTGCTGCGTAGTGCTGCTGTGCTTCTCGCCTTGCTGCTTCATATCGGTAACGCGGTCAGAGTTTGGTAGGTGCTTTGTGCAGCTCAGTCTTCGGAACCTGGCCGTTGCTGCTTCTCTCGCTCGCATCCACACGTTATATGATGTGATGTGCTTTTATACTTTGCTGTTATTTTTTTTTTTTTTTTTTGCACCTTGTCTGCTTTGATACCGTGGTATTTCGTGCTACTTATGCTTATTATAATGCTGATCATTTAATAATCATGGTTTTCGGAGGGAGGAGTGTGGTATAGCCTGCGGGCCTGCGGGCCTGTGGGGCAGGGCATGATGATGGGGGGAGTGGTCGTCGTGAGAATCGGGTCTGCCAGGGATATAAGGAGTGCGCGCCGCCTGAGGCGTTGTAGTGGTGCCGTAGTGCCACGGCTCGTGAGTGTGTTGAGTACGTAATAAAGGAGAGCCGCGGGCAAAGTACGCCCGCGCTCGCGCTTGTACACCACAGCCGGGCTCGACTGTTCCCCGCTCGTGTCTGCAAGCTAAGCATCTCTACCACGACACTACACCTTCCACAATCCATACTCTCACTGCCTTACACAATCCATACTCTCACTAGTACCTTACACACTCCATACCCTCACTTGTACCTTGCACAATCCAAACTCTTACTAGTACCTTACACAATCCATACTCTCACTAGTACCTGACACAACCCGTACTCTCACTAGTACCTTACACAATCCATACTCTTACTAGTATGTTACACAATCCACACTCTCACGAGTACCTTACACAATCCATACTCTCATGAGTACCTTACACAATCCGTACTCTCACTAGTACCTTACACAATCCATACTCTCATTGCCTTACACACTCCATACTCTCACTACTACCTTACACAATCCATACTCTCACGAGTACCTTACACAATGCATGCTCTTACTAGTACCTTACACAATCCATACTCTCACTCGTACTCTCACTAGTACCTTACACAATCCGTACTCTCACTCGTACTCTCACTAGTACCTTACACAATCCGTACTCTCACTAGTACCTTACACAATCCGTACTCTCACTAGTAACTTACCCAATCCGTACTCTCACTCGCATTTTATTTGTAATATTTTTGTAAGTGCAGTTTTGCAAAATCTGTTTTTTCATTATTTTCTTCAGGAATTCAAATCCTCAAGTGGGAAAAGCATCTTTTCTGGAAGAGCTACCAACAGGTGAGGTGTGAGAGAGTTGTTGAGGATTAAATGCTTTTCACTAAATGAATGCCATGTCTCGGTTACGCATATTTTACATGTGTTGGGATATTTAAGGACCTGTAAAAGGTTGTTGGTGTTTTAAAAATATATTTTTAACTTGCCGGTGGAGTCTGCTCGGTTCGTGGCTTCCTGTTCACGGTGACCCAGATGACTTTGCTCTCACCGCAGCAACCTTTCTCGTGCATGCTCCGATCATTTTGTTTTGTTCCTCGAGCAACACCATGGCGACGTTTTAACTGCTTTTCACCTCATTCCTTCACAATCGCAGCTTTAATAGTTTATCTCAAGTTTAATACCATCTTTCAACAGCTTGCAGGTGCATATTTTGCACTTTCAATTTTGCAGGTTTGCACAGGAATCGTGACTCGCTTGGGATGACGGCAATAACTTCTTTTCTCTTGGTCGAAACATATGTGTCTTTGACGTACCATCAGAAGTCAATGCCAATCTTTGCCTTTTGAACTTTTTCTGTAGTTTTGGCAAAGCAACTTTTTACCTTCTCCACTAAAAGTTGTGGCTGGAGGTTATGTCTCCACTCGTATCTGTTTGTTTGTCTGTCTGTCTGTGAGCAGGATATCTCAAAAAGTTGTGGACGGATTCGGCCGGAATTTGGTGGACAGGTTAAGTGTCTCACAAGAACGAATTGATTAGATTTTGGTGAAGATCCAGATCCGGGTATTAGAATTTTTAAAAGTGATTCTTCACCATTGAGAGATTGGGCCAACAACGATGTACAGCACGATATCTCAAAAAGTTGTGGACGAGTTATGACAAAACTTGGTGGATGAGTTGGTCGGTGACAAGAATAAGCCGATTAAACTTTGGTTCAGGTTTGGATCCAGATCCGACCTGTCGGTGGGATACAAAATGTAAACTGTTCATTCTGGCGGAGGTATGCGCTCCACTGAGTGCTGTTCTTTCTGAATGCCTTTCCTCTTCAGGTTTGGGTTGGTGAGGCAACCAATTTTTTTCAACCAAATGCTGAGAAATATTTGGAATAATTTCTGCTTTTCACGTAACACAAAACACACCAACACAAACAGACTTTCAAACTCACAGCACATTCAAAGTGACACATGTAACTTACATACGAACAGAACATGGCAACAAGCTTGTCTCACCATCCTCATCATTGATTGAGGTCCCTGGAGTTATTTGTCATTTTGGTCCTTTGCTCTGCTAACCATTGTGGGAAATATGCTGAATGGATGTTTCAGGCATTGGCCCTTTTGATTTTAAGAAGTGTCTGAAATGCCACTTCTCCTTACCTCCCACGGCAATTCGCATACCACTCTTAATATTTGGTGAAGAAAATTTCACTGTTCTTGTTTTTTTCTCGACACAGACCTGTTATTGTCGTTATAAAGACAAGTTTTTCATTTGTGAGGCAACTATTGTGATTAGTTATAGATTCTCCCAAGTCCATGCATTTGATGTAAGATTTAATTACTGTCAGATTGGAGCAAGTTCAGAACCATGAGTTAAATAAGCCAGGTAATGAAGATTCTTCCAAATGTGACCCACGAGCAAATGAAATAGAAGATGATGACATCGCAGTGCACAACAGTATGGATTAAGAAAAGGAAACCGCACCTTCTTACATGTTATTGCCAAGAAGAATCATTGTAATAAGTTGGAAAGAATGAAAATCGACTGAGCACGTACAGTATGTACATTGGCAGGTATAACCATCGCAAAGAAGCATCCGATCTGTAATATTTGGCCATGTTGAGTGTCTCCCCAATCTCTAAAACACAATACTGCCGGACCCTGACGTTCACGGGGTTGGGGGGGGGGGGTGGTGAGGAGTACGTTCCTGGAAAATTCTGCGAATGTCGGGGCATTGTTTCAATGGGTAAAAGGGAGATAGGTTCCCCGCGGTTCATGATTTGTGAAGAATACCGCAAATGTAAACACCGCGAATGTTGCAGTATTGTTTTTAATGGAAAGGGGGAACGTTCCCGGTGGTTTATGATTCGTAAGCCAGAATTTTAAAAGTTTTAAATTATTTTCGAAGGCAAATGCACATGGTTAAGTTCATAAAAAATGCTTCCAAAGAAAAAATAAAAACGACAACACCAGGTACCATTTCCAATGTTTTTATTGAAGGAATGCAATTACAGTTTATTAAAAGGACTTTACAAACCGCACCAGAATGGTGAAAAAACAACAACAACAATAACAGCAGGTATATTCAGGTTCCCTGTGTATTTTCGTTCATTTTTCGTGGAGATTTGCAACCAGCTGCATTTTTTGGGGGATTTGACCTGACAACACCAAAACCAATGTTTCCATTTGAAACAATCCATTTTTCGGCCGCCATCTTGGATTTCAAAATTGCCACCGTTTCATACCAATTTCAGTTAATATCTTGAAAAGTAAGCAAGATATTGTGTTGATTTCAATGGATATATCCACATTTTTGGGGTCGAGGAAAATGTTGGTGCAAGCAAAAATTGGCTGTGATGGCAGCCATCTTTGATAAGCCGCCATGTTGGATTCCAAGATGGCCACCACTGAAAAAGCAATCCCATGACCATAATTTTCACCTCCAGCTTGGCAATACGGTGTTGATATGGTGATTTTTCAACCAGTGTTAGCTACTTAGAGGGGTTAAGAAAATGATGGTGTGACAAGAACAATCTTCAATAGATCAAAAGAATGTGAACATTACATTAATTTTATCAGAAATTTGTTTACTGTATTTTCAGGTTGTAGCCCATAATGACTGACCGGCCAATTCTTAGGAAGGAATCCACACCCAATGACTGGCAACTTTGCATCCTGTGCAAGAGTCATGATGCAGCAAAAGGAACTCTTGTTCAGCCACGCTTCCGTCAGACAAGAATCTCTGCTTTTCTGTCAGATGGATAATGAGCAGCAGCTGTTTTCTGCCAGCACTGACAATGCTGGAAAGACTTCAGGATGATATAGAAAAGTCCAATGACCAACTGCTCAGAACTAGAATAAACTGTTGTATCTCACCCAATGATGCCCATGCAATGTACATCAAGTATCATAAACCCTGCTGGACTAAACATGTTTTCCATGTTTTACGGGGTGAACTCACAGTTGAGAGACACAGAAAAAGATCGCCTTTTGCAATGGGCATGCTTGATTGAGTTGAGCCATGTCATTGGCATTCAAACGAGACACAAGGAATACCTCTCGATGGAGGATATTGAAACTACCGACACAAATATGCTGGGTGGTCCCGATGCCTTAAAAAACCATGACTATCACCAACATATCGTCGATAGTGGTTGAAAGAGAAAATCCTGTCTGAGTTGCCGACTGCAGCTTCAGTTCTTTAAAAAAACAGGAGAAAATCATCTGTACTCTACTCCCCAGAGGCTTGTAATGAAACACGAGTGCAATCAGCACTTGAAAGAGAGGAGGAGGAAATGAGTAATATGAATCTCATATACAAGGCAGCAGTTGTGATATGAAAGGCTATCACTGGTTTTGCAACAAAAACATCACTGGTGGCTCTTTAGGTAATATGCAAGTCACCAGCTTTGACAGTGATGTCCCTGCTGAACTGTATTCATTGATTCGCTGGGTAATGGTTTGACCAGTTTCCAAGCTACAGACGGAAAAGAGATCCCGCTTCGTTGATCTATCCGCGCTTACAGTGTGCCAAAACATGATGTATGGGTACAAATAAACACAACAGGTGCAAAACAAGCCAAAGGATTCTTCCATGGCATTTTGGGCTCCATACTACAGAGAAAATGCTCAGGTTAAAGGGCTGGCACTTACTGCACATTATGACACACAAAACAAATCACTGATTGAATTACTCAGTGCTCAAGGCTTTTGTATCCAATGCAATCGTGTTCTTCAATTAGAGACTGCCATTTCTAATGCAGTTGTGGAAAACAGCAAGCTAACTTAAGCATTATATGTCGCACAATTTATAAAGACAGGAGCTTTTCCGTTCTTTGCTGCAGATAATGCAGACTTTGATGAAGATACCTCAGATGGTAAGGGTGCAACACATGGCACCATCATTGCCATGTACCAAAGAGTGACTGCAGATTGACAACCTTTAGCTCCACCACTTGACATTGTAGAATCGAAGAGCCTGACTATCACCATATCATGTTCCACTGTTAGAGTATAGTAAGCCCAAGCCACAGACAGTCAAGAGGGACACTGACTTCACTGTAAGCAAGACTGGCATCCCAGAAAAATACGAATTGACACACCTTGGATGGGTATTTGTATCCTTTCTTGCAAAGGCAAGAGATGGAGCAAGTAAGATACCTGGCTGGACAGGATTCAACTCATTGATTTCTTGAAGCCAACCTCAAATACATGTTGGTGCATTGCCTCTGCTTCCTGAAGAAGCCCATGACTAGTCAACACTGCTGACTGTAATTGTGCAGGTCAATCAGTTAAGACACATGGCAGTTGAAGATTCTCATCCCACAATAATAACTTTTGATCTTGCATTGGATGAAAAAGTGGTGCAGCTGTGAGATGCCAGACCTGATCTGAAGGATAAAGTTGTTCCAAGGCTTGGGGAACTGCATGTTGTGATGGCTGCATTGAGGGCTATTGGCATATCCATGGAGAACTCTGGCATTGATGATGCTTGAGCTGAAGCTGACCTGGATGGCTCAGCCACAACAAGACAGATATTGAAGTGCACACACTACAAATGTGCACTTCGAGCTCACATCTATTCATACATGGCCTTGTACGATCTCGCTCTGGATGAATTCTTCAAACAATATCCTCATTTACGTGATTGTTGCTTGGAGACAGCAAATGCTGCAGCTGATGCCTGTGGTAAGGAGGATAAGAAGGAAAAGGTGGAATCAGTCAGAGAGGCAAAAACCTGTCTGGAAAAGGCTATGACATCAGACATTGTCACTGCATTTAACCTGTGGAAGGAAAAGCGATCCAAAGATGCAGTGTTTAGGGAAACCCTGAACTATTTGCAACATGTCGAGATAGTCCTGTTTTTTGTCGCGTATCATGCAATGCAGATATGGAACTCCACCAAGCAGGAGGAGAGCTGCGAAACAAGATTTTCTTTTCCATCGACCACATAAAATACAAAAGACTCTTGACATGCTATCTTGCAGACATGAAGGATATCAAGGAGAAGCATCCAGGGACATGGAAGGAATTGGAGGGTGGCTGCTTGTCAGTTCGCAAGAATGATGTACCTTTCAGTTCCATTGGCACGGATCATGCCATTGAACATTTGAATAGGCAAATGAAAGCCAGATCAGGATTGGTTGGATTATCAAACAATGTCAATGCCAGACAGAGGTTTTTCTTTGCCACTCCAGAACTATCATGCATGTCAGCAGAATTCAAGACTGTTCTTCATTGAGGCGAACAGCCAATTGACTGAGCACCATGACCTTAGTCCAAGTGATGTGAAACAGGTGCACACAGCTGCGGACAAAAAAAGAATGCAATTCTTGTACATGGGAACCCTTTTGCAGTTGAAGGGGACAAGCTGTACAACATGATTACCCTGGCTTATGTTCCTGATGAGTATGTGGAGCAGATACGAAATGCAAATGACAGTGGTCAAAAGTTGTGTGAAGAATTTGTGGAAGACACGAGAAATGGTGATACAAGCCTTTGGGCTAAGGTCACAAAAGTAGGGAACAGAATGTTTCTCTCTGGGAACAAAACAATGTCCAGTAACTTGCATGACAAGACAGTATATCTGAAGGAGACAAAAAATCTGTATGCAAGACTTATGATGCTTGCAAAATCCAGCAGAGACATAGATCTAAAACATGCCATTGGAAACCATGAATTCACCCTTGCACCAAGAGCACCGTTTTCACCTGATGGTAAAATGCTTAGATGCACTGACAAGTCTAAGTTGATTCACCTTCTTGAGACACTCAAACCTGAGGAAACAGATCAAATGCAACAGAGTCAACTGAATGATGACACAATGGACACTTCACCAGCAGAGACCAATGGTGTACACAGAAAGATTGCCTTGGTGGATGGCATGGTTCTTGTGCAGAAAATAAAAAATAGCCACATTAGAAACTGTTGCTGACCTTGGAAACAGCTTCAATGAAATGCTGATGTCAACAACAAGAGGGTATGATGAGATCATTGGAGTGTTTGACACATATATGGATTCATCTCTGAAGTATGCCACAAGAGAATCCTGACGACAGGGAAAGTCTCCTGTCCAGTACAAGATCCATGATGATACACGGATAAGACATGTCACCATGAAGAAATTCCTCTCGCACAACAAGACAAAGTCTGATCTAACAGATTACCTTGCAATGAAAGTGATGATGTACAACAAGGACTCACCAAAACTTATTGTTGTGTCTGCATCTGGGTGCACAAGAAGCAACAGCAATATAGCATTTGAGAACAACAACCACAAAGAGGCTGACACCTTCCGATCCATCATGCAGTGTTGGCATCCCACAGATATCCACCTGATGCAGAAATCATGTTCTCACCAGAAACTGATGTGCTTGTACTTGTAGTTGCCAACTATCACCTTTTCCTCAGAAAAACATCCATTTCAATGGTGTCTGGGATCATTGACATGTAGCCTATTGCTGCAGCACTTGGAGTTCAAAGAGCATAGGCACTGCCTGCATTGCATGCTTTCTCAGGAGCTGACACTATTGGGAAATTCAACCGAATCGGCAAAGCGACATGGCTCAAAGTCTTCATGAAAGCAGGTGATGATGTCATTGAAGCTTTTCAGCAGCTCATGGATGATGATGGTGTCAGTTAGCAACAGTTGGCTGGACTTGCATATTTTGTGTGTGAGGTATATTGCCCTCAGAGAATTCACATCGAGAGAATTCCAGACTTACGATGGTATCTCTTCTGCAAACACATGGTGGAAAGTGACAGACTGCCACCAACAATGGGAGCATTGAAGCAGAATATTTTTAGAGTTCATGTCCAGGCTAGAGTGTGGGGTCAAGCTAGTATTGCATATCAGACCTTCATAGATCCACTGAAGAATTTATTCTTCCAAGACGCCAATGGAATCTTATGCCCCATACTACAGATGATCTTCCTGCACCAAACGCCATAATTGAGATGGTTTCTTGTCACTGCAAGGGCGATTGCTCAACACACAGGTGTGGTTGCAGGTCACACAATCTTGCCTGCACAGACCTCTGTTCATGCAACACTGAATGCCAAAATGATGACGACTCCGTCAGTATTCCTGTGTGAAATGACAGTTCAGAAAATGGCAATTGAACTAAAACAGTTTGGTCCAGCGAATATGATTTCTATTGATTGATTCCAGTGTCACAGTTTGTATGTTCATTTGGTACATTTTGCAGAATATTCTTGTCAGATATCATAAAGTGAAGGAAGTTTTTATCTGAGAAGTTGACAATGCACCAGCCATAAAGCTACTTTAGTCGGTGCTCGATGCCTGCACTATACAAACATGTACTTCATGCCACACGTTCTGTCAACAGGCATACATGGTAATGACCTGTTGCCACAAAATAGCTGTAAGTGAAACAGAAATAACTACTGGTGGGCAAATATCATAGGTTGCAGCAAGCCAACACCAAAACTTTTTCAAATAGCTCCACCAACACTTTCCTTGACTTTGAAAATGTGGAGCCCCCGAGGCCACTCGGTTCACAATTCTTATGCTGCAAGTAAGTTGTCGACCAAAATAGATTTTGAATGGTGACCATCGTGGATAATAAGACAACCTGCATTTTGAATTCTTGCATAATTTCAATTTTATGTCAATACATGCATCAATTTCTTCAGCTTCAAATGTTACGTTCTTATCACTACGAATTGTGTTCCAATTTTAACACAATAATTGATACAATAACAAACAAAAAAGGTTTTTTATGTCAGCCATCTTGAATTCCAAGATAGCTGCCATCAAAATCCATTTCTACTTGCACCATCATTTTCCTCCACCCCAAAAATGTGGGTATAGCCATTGAAATCATTTTCGTATCATGCTTAGTTTTTGAGTTATTAATAAAAACAGCAACTAAATGGTGGCCATTTTGTAATCCATGATGGTGGCTGAAAAAGTATTCGATGCAAATGGAAACTATGGTTTATGTGTTTAGTGGACCAAGGGCTTTCCAAAAATTGGAATAGTTACAAATCTTCATCGATATTGAATGAAAGTTTGGCTCTTAACATCGTGAAACTGACTATACAACCCGATGTGAGTGCAGAATTAAACTTATAACGTCATCAGTCATGTGATCTGGTGCCCATATTGGATTGAAAATAAAAACGTTTAAGAAAATCTTCTTCTCCGGAACCGCAAAACAGATCGATGCGAAACCTTATACACATGATCGACTTGTCATAGGGAGTACAGTTTGAATTTTTTTCTTCATATTCACCGTCATTGATGTAATCTAGTCTGATTGTGCACAAAAGTGGTCTTTAAATATACTATACCAATATAATCAATCAATAATCAATAAAGCTATGGATAATGTCAATTTATGTGATGTAATCGGTGCATGGATGATACGGGTACGTGGGCTGTAGCAGTGGGCCATCATAGTTGCGTGTTCACTGTTCAGTTAACGATGGGTATTTTTGTTCAGAATGAGCATGCGAAGCGAGTTTTTTGGGAGTTCAAGTGTCCTGTTATGGCCCTTACCATGGACATTCAGTGAAGCACTATTCTGATTGTTTTATTGTCGGGGATGGGAATAGAACCTAGACGAGACAGCTGAAAGTCAGTGTGCGACCTCTGCAGCATCCTGTCATTAATTAATCTTGCTAGTGAGGACTGGTGGAGATTTTGTCCGAGTCTTTTGGCTTTGATGAAGGGTTAACACCCGAAACGTCAGCTTCTTCTCACTTTCAACGACGGTTATATCACTTCGATCAACGATCTGTTGATTCCATCCATGTTTAATGAACTCGGATTGGTGCCTCGCAGGTAGGGCATTGCATCACAACCGTGCGGTTCCTCAGCTGGACGTTACGTTGGGTGCCCCGTCTGGTAGCATTAGTTGGGGGGCTCGTGAAAGATCACTCAGTATCTTTCACTAAGAGTTGCTAAGTTTTCGCCAGCACCCTGAACAAATTCCTGCCTTCACCAACTCTAATCATGTCAGGCCTGGCCAACAAGTTCCTGAAAGACTTGTGCAAATCTTGCATGTTCTATGAGCCCTTGAGCCTTTCCTCGAGGACATGGTATAAGAAGAAATGGCTGGTCTAGAAGAAGAACAAGCCGGTAATTGATGAAACTGAAGACATAATTTCCAGAGTGCACACATCTGAACACGATGTTGTTCTCACCATTGATGATTGTCTGTCACAATATCTGTTTAATGTGGATATCATCTCATCTTTGCAGGATGTCATCTCAGTGTTATTCAAGAGGAGGACAGTGAAGAATTGAAAGAATGAGCGGACATGAAAGATGATGAGGATAATCAGCTGAAGGAAGATAAGGGCATTGAGACTGATGAAAATGAAAAGGAGGGTGATGAGGTGGTTAATGTTGTCAAGTGCCAGGTAAGCAAGACACAGGATTGCACATATATATATATATATATATATATATATATATATATATATATATATATATATATATATATATATATACACATACATACATATAGATGAAAGTGGATATTTTTGCGGCACATCAATATCCACGCATTTCACATGATAATGGAGAAGCATGAATTTTACAATGTGCAAATATATTTGTTTTTGGTTATTTTCTCGAGAGATTATCAGATGACAGTACCAGATGGTACAAATAATGCACGTGCTGGACGTTTAAATTTAACATTGTGCTGCATTGAGTTGCAAGCAACACACTTGGCCAGCACGTGTGGAGTAGGTTGACGCGTTTCGCAACTACAGTATGGTACTTCAGCGTCCACAAATCAACAAAAAAATTGCTTCATCATTTGAAGCAAATTTTAAAAGCAGATGAACTTCGATGTTTCTAGAAACCTACAAGCTTGGTTAAAGCAGTGCCACATTGATTCCGTACATTTCTTCATTCATTCCGTATGATTTATGCAGAGGATGTAAATCTTAATTTATTTTTTAATAAAGTGTGTTTTCTTGCCTGTTTCTCTTTAGTTCTGGTTACATTGCAAGTTATTTTCTCCCAATGTAAACATTCACTGTGGTTTAATTTGGTTAAGATCATTGAGGTTGTGTCTTCCGCCCTCTCCGCAAAATTTCAAATGTCACAAACACGTTTTCACTTTGCTCAGCGTGAAAATTTACACTTTTACAGTCTGGTATATGGAGCTTATCGTTATTATGTGTGCATGTAGGATGCACCAGATCATCTGCTTACAGTATGTAAGCATGCCACAAGAGTAATCCAGAAGTACTGTTGTGAAACTCCATGTTTTTGCTTTTGTTATCAGGTTTGGCACTGGGAGGTTTCCTCTAAACTTGGAAAAGGACGCTTTGGAATCATATTGGAAGCAAGGAACGTTTACTCTGACAAAAAGGTACAAGCATACATTTCCTGTTCTTTCCTTTCAGTTTTTTTGAGCAAGACCACAGCTCATGGAAGAGCATAAACACAGAACAAATCAGAACAGTTCAGAAAGAACACAATGGAAAGCAAGAAAACACAGACAGCATGGCAGAGGAATACAACAGAGGGAGACTTGGAAGAAGAACGATGGCAAAGGGAGTTGAAGATTCTCCTGCATCTCCATTTGTCTCCTTTATTTCGGTTTAGATGAAGGATGCGTATCTCGAGACGTACAGGCCCCACATTATTGCTGTAGAAGATTCCATGATATGAGTCAATCCAATGACAATGGAAAGTAATGTGTATTGTGTGATAAAGAGGGATGGCTGTGTGCTAGATAGCTCACTCAAAAATTGAAGGGTTAAACTCTTCTTCTCTTTCAGGTTGCAGTGAAGATTGCGCAGGAGTACACGACATTATTTGTAAGTTTGTCTGATTGTTAAGATGACGGTGTTTAGTCTGCTGAACTTATACAGTTTAGATATTTGTCTGTGATGGAGCATGCTGTCCCCCGAGGATGTTGGGTCTCTCTCGGTGTGAGTTACAATTTTGTGGTTGTCATTGTGGGTTGTTAACCTTTATACAGCTTATTGAATGAGTTTATTTCCTTAATCATTACTTTTCATTCTTCTTTTGCAGCTCTTTTATGAAGCTTTATTACTGAGTGAACTGGTCCATCCAAACATTCGTAAGTGTGGTTTTCATTGAAACTTGTTGCAGTTTTTACAAAAGAAGTTACAAATTGTACTTTTGTGGCATTCATTTCTCACTTATTACTGAACTATTCACTTTTTTTTTTTGAAGGACTGTCGGACCCCAATGTCTGTGGGTGGACCCTGCGTATTCACGGTTCATAAAATGTGTCATGGGCGTAGTCATCGTTTTTCATGGGATTTTTGATTTTCCCTTCTTAATCATGAACCACATGGAACCTGTCCCTCCTTTTTCCATTGAAACAATGCCCTGATATTCGCAGATTCGACATTCGTGGCATTTTTCAGGAACGTATCCCCCCACGAATGTCGGGGTCTTCCTATACAGTACATCAAAATCATTGTTGGAGTTTGCAAATACCTGATTGGATTGCTTCTTACTTCATTGAGACGCCACTCATACTTTTTATGATGCCACATGTGAACAAAACTGAAAAATATTTGATATAAAGAGACCATCCATCACAACATTTCATGTTTCAGAGAGACTCCAATGATGAGCCCTGGAGAATCAATTTACATTTTGAGATTAAAATGCAATTTAATTCACCTCATTATTGGTCTTTGAGGTTTGACAGGATGCTGCAGAGGTCGCACACTGACTTTCAGCTGTCTCGTCTAGGTTCTATTCCCATCCCCGACAATAAAACAATCAGAATAGTGCTTCATTGAATGTCCATGGTAAGGGCCATAACAGGACACTTGAACTCCCAAAAAACTCGCTTCGCATGCTCATTCTGAACAAAAATACCCATCGTTAACTGAACAGTGAACACGCAACTATGATGGCCCACTGCTGTTACAGCCCACGTACCCGTATCATCCATGCACCGATTACATCACATAAATTGACATTATCCATCGCTTTATTGATTATTGATTGATTATATTGGTATATTTAAAGACCACTTTTGTGCACAATCAGACTAGATTGCATCAATGACGGTGAATATGAAGAAAAAAATTCAAACTGTACTCCCTATGACAAGTCGATCATGTGTATAAGGTTTCGCATCGATCTGTTTAGCGGTTCCGGAGAAGAAGATTTTCTTAAACGTTTTTATTTTCAATCCAATATGGGCACCAGATCACATGACTGATGACGTTATAAGTTTAATTCTGCACTCACATCGGGTTGTATAGTCAGTTTCACGATGTTAAGAGCCAAACTTTCATTCAATATCGATGAAGATTTGTAACTATTCCAATTTTTGGAAAGCCCTTGGTCCACTAAACACATAAACCATAGTTTCCATTTGCATCGAATACTTTTTCAGCCACCATCATGGATTACAAAATGGCCACCATTTAGTTGCTGTTTTTATTAATAACTCAAAAACTAAGCAAGATACGAAAATGATTTCAATGGCTATACCCACATTTTTGGGGTGGAGGAAAATGATGGTGCAAGTAGAAATGGATTTTGATGGCAGCTATCTTGGAATTCAAGATGGCTGACATAAAAAACCTTTTTTGTTTGTTATTGTATCAATTATTGTGTTAAAATTGGAACACAATTCGTAGTGATAAGAACGTAACATTTGAAGCTGAAGAAATTGATGCATGTATTGACATAAAATTGAAATTATGCAAGAATTCAAAATGCAGGTTGTCTTATTATCCACGATGGTCACCATTCAAAATCTATTTTGGTCGACAACTTACTTGCAGCATAAGAATTGTGAACCGAGTGGCCTCGGGGGCTCCACATTTTCAAAGTCAAGGAAAGTGTTGGTGGAGCTATTTGAAAAAGTTTTGGTGTTGGCTTGCTGCAACCTACGATATTTGCCCACCAGTAGTTATTTCTGTTTCACTTACAGCTATTTTGTGGCAACAGGTCATTACCATGTATGCCTGTTGACAGAACGTGTGGCATGAAGTACATGTTTGTATAGTGCAGGCATCGAGCACCGACTAAAGTAGCTTTATGGCTGGTGCATTGTCAACTTCTCAGATAAAAACTTCCTTCACTTTATGATATCTGACAAGAATATTCTGCAAAATGTACCAAATGAACATACAAACTGTGACACTGGAATCAATCAATAGAAATCATATTCGCTGGACCAAACTGTTTTAGTTCAATTGCCATTTTCTGAACTGTCATTTCACACAGGAATACTGACGGAGTCGTCATCATTTTGGCATTCAGTGTTGCATGAACAGAGGTCTGTGCAGGCAAGATTGTGTGACCTGCAACCACACCTGTGTGTTGAGCAATCGCCCTTGCAGTGACAAGAAACCATCTCAATTATGGCGTTTGGTGCAGGAAGATCATCTGTAGTATGGGGCATAAGATTCCATTGGCGTCTTGGAAGAATAAATTCATCAGTGGATCTATGAAGGTCTGATATGCAATACTAGCTTGACCCCACACTCTAGCCTGGACATGAACTCTAAAAATATTCTGCTTCAATGCTCCCATTGTTGGTGGCAGTCTGTCACTTTCCACCATGTGTTTGCAGAAGAGATACCATCGTAAGTCTGGAATTCTCTCGATGTGAATTCTCTGAGGGCAATATACCTCACACACAAAATATGCAAGTCCAGCCAACTGTTGCTAACTGACACCATCATCATCCATGAGCTGCTGAAAAGCTTCAATGACATCATCACCTGCTTTCATGAAGACTTTGAGCCATGTCGCTTTGCCGATTCGGTTGAATTTCCCAATAGTGTCAGCTCCTGAGAAAGCATGCAATGCAGGCAGTGCCTATGCTCTTTGAACTCCAAGTGCTGCAGCAATAGGCTACATGTCAATGATCCCAGACACCATTGAAATGGATGTTTTTCTGAGGAAAAGGTGATAGTTGGCAACTACAAGTACAAGCACATCAGTTTCTGGTGAGAACATGATTTCTGCATCAGGTGGATTTCTGTGGGATGCCAACACTGCATGATGGATCGGAAGGTGTCAGCCTCTTTGTGGTTGTTGTTCTCAAATGCTATATTGCTGTTGCTTCTTGTGCACCCAGATGCAGACACAACAATAAGTTTTGGTGAGTCCTTGTTGTACATCATCACTTTCATTGCAAGGTAATCTGTTAGATCAGACTTTGTCTTGTTGTGCGAGAGGAATTTCTTCATGGTGACATGTCTTATCCGTGTATCATCATGGATCTTGTACTGGACAGGAGCCTTTCCCTGTCGTCAGGATTCTCTTGTGGCATACTTCAGAGATGAATCCATATATGTGTCAAACACTCCAATGATCTCATCATACCCTCTTGTTGTTGACATCAGCATTTCATTGAAGCTGTTTCCAAGGTCAGCAACAGTTTCTAATGTGGCTGTTTTTTTATTTTCTGCACAAGAACCATGCCATCCACCAAGGCAATCTTTCTGTGTACACCATTGGTCTCTGCTGGTGAAGTGTCCATTGTGTCATCATTCAGTTGACTCTGTTGCATTTGATCTGTTTCCTCAGGTTTGAGTGTCTCAAGAAGGTGAATCAACTTAGACTTGTCAGTGCATCTAAGCATTTTACCATCAGGTGAAAACGGTGCTCTTGGTGCAAGGGTGAATTCATGGTTTCCAATGGCATGTTTTAGATCTATGTCTCTGCTGGATTTTGCAAGCATCATAAGTCTTGCATACAGATTTTTTGTCTCCTTCAGATATACTGTCTTGTCATGCAAGTTACTGGACATTGTTTTGTTCCCAGAGAGAAACATTCTGTTCCCTACTTTTGTGACCTTAGCCCAAAGGCTTGTATCACCATTTATCGTGTCTTCCACAAATTCTTCACACAACTTTTGACCACTGTCATTTGCATTTATTATCTGCTCCACATACTCATCAGGAACATAAGCCAGGGTAATCATGTTGTACAGCTTGTCCCCTTCAACTGCAAAAGGGTTCCCATGTACAAGAATTGCATTCTTTATTTTGTCCGCAGCTGTGTGCACCTGTTTCACATCACTTGGACTAAGGTCATGGTGCTCAGTCAATTGGCTGTTCGCCTCAATGAAGAACAGTCTTGAATTCTGCTGACATGCATGATAGTTCTGGAGTGGCAAAGAAAAACCTCTGTCTGGCATTGACATTGTTTGATAATCCAACCAATCCTGATCTGGCTTTCATTTGCCTATTCAAATGTTCAATGGCATGATCCGTGCCAATGGAACTGAAAGGTACATCATTCTTGCGAACTGACAAGCAGCCACCCTCCAATTCCTTCCATGTCCCTGGATGCTTCTCCTTGATATCCTTCATGTCTGCAAGATAGCATGTCAAAAGTCTTTTGTATTTTATGTGGTCGATGGAAAAGAAAATCTTGTTTCGCAGCTCTCCTCCTGCTTGGTGGAGTTCCATATCTGCATTGCATGATACCGCGACAAAAAACAGGACTATCTCGACATGTTGCAAATAGTTCAGGGTTTCCCTAAACACTGCATCTTTGGATCGCTTTTCCTTCCACAGGTTAAATGCAGTGACAATGTCTGATGTCATAGCCTTTTCCAGACAGGTTTTTGCCTCTCTGACTGATTCCACCTTTTCCTTCTTATCCTCCTTACCACAGGCATCAGCTGCAGCATTTGCTGTCTCCAAGCAACAATCACGTAAATGAGGATATTGTTTGAAGAATTCATCCAGAGCGAGATCGTACAAGGCCATGTATGAATAGATGTGAGCTCGAAGTGCACATTTGTAGTGTGTGCACTTCAATATCTGTCTTGTTGTGGCGGAGCCATCCAGGTCAGCTTCAGCCCAAGCATCATCAATGCCAGAGTTCTCCATGGATATGCCAATAGCCCTCAATGCAGCCTTCACAACATGCAGTTGCCCTAGCCTTGGAACAACTTTATCCTTCAGATCAGGTCTGGCATCTCACAGCTGCACCACTTTTTCATCCAATGCAAGATCAAAAGTTATTATTGTGGGATGAGAATCTCCAACTGCCATGTGTCTTAACTGATTGACCTGCACAATTACAGTCAGCAGTGTTGACTAGTCATGGGCTTCTTCAGGAAGCAGAGGCAATGCACCAACATGTATTTGAGGTTGGCTTCAAGAAATCAATGAGTTGAATCCTGTCCAGCCAGGTATCTTACTTGCTCCATCTCTTGCCTTTGCAAGAAAGGATACAAATACCCATCCAAGGTGTGTCAATTCGTATTTTTCTGGGATGCCAGTCTTGCTTACAGTGACGTCAGTGTCCCTCTTGACTGTCTGTGGCTTGGGCTTACTATACTCTAACAGTGGAACATGATATGGTGATAGTCAGGCTCTTCGATTCTACAATGTCAAGTGGTGGAGCTAAAGGTTGTCCATCTGCAGTCACTCTTTGGTACATGGCAATGATGGTGCCATGTGTTGCACCCTTACCATCTGAGGTATCTTCATCAAAGTCTGCATTATCTGCAGCAAAGAACGGAAAAGCTCCCGTCTTTATAAATTGTGCGACATATAATGCTTAAGTTAGCTTGCTGTTTTCCACAACTGCATTAGAAATGGCAGTCTAATTGAAGAACATGATTGCATTGGATACAAAAGCCTTGAGCACTGAGTAATTAAATCAGTGATTTGTTTTGTGTGTCATGATGTGCAGTAAGTGCCAGCCCTTTAACCTGAGCATTTTCTCTGTAGTATGGAGCCCAAAATGCCGTGGAAGAATCCTTTGGCTTGTTTTGCACCTGTTGTGTTTATTTGTACCCATACATCATGTTTTGGCACACTGTAAGCGCGGATAGATCAACGAAGCGGGATCTCTTTTCCGTCTGTAGCTTGGAAACTGGTCCAACCATTACCCAGCGAATCAATGAATACAGTTCAGCAGGGACATCACTGTCAAAGCTGGTGACTTGCATATTACCTAAAGAGCCACCAGTGATGTTTTTGTTGCAAAACCAGTGATAGCCTTTCATATCACAACTGCTGCCTTGTATATGAGATTCATATTACTCATTTCCTCCTCCTCTCTTTCAAGTGCTGATTGCACTCGTGTTTCATTACAAGCCTCTGGGGAGTAGAGTACAGATGATTTTCTCCTGTTTTTTTTTAAAGAACTGAAGCTACAGTCGGCAACTCAGACAGGATTTTCTCTATCAACCACTATCGACGATATGTTGGTGATAGTCATGGTTTTTTAAGGCATCGGGACCACCCAGCATATTTGTGTCGGTAGTTTCAATACCCTCCATCGAGAGGTATTCCTTGTGTCTCGTTTGAATGCCAATGACATGGCTCAACTCAATCAAGCATGCCCATTGCAAAAGGCGATCTTTTTCTGTGTCTCTCAACTGTGAGTTCACCCCGTAAAACATGGAAAACATGTTTAGTCCAGCAGGGTTTATGATACTTGATGTACATTGCATGGGCATCATTGGGCGAGATACAACAGTTTATTCTAGTTCTGAGAAGTTGGTCATTGGACTTTTCTATATCATCCTGAAGTCTTTCCAGCATTGTCAGTGCTGGCAGAAAACAGCTGCTGCTCATTATCCATCTGACAGAAAAGCAGAGATTCTTGTCTGACGGAAGCGTGGCTGAACAAGAGTTCCTTTTGCTGCATCATGACTCTTGCACAGGATGCAAAGTTGCCAGTCATTGGGTGTGGATTCCTTCCTAAGAATTGGCCGGTCAGTCATTATGGGCTACAACCTGAAAATACAGTAAACAAATTTCTGATAAAATTAATGTAATGTTCACATTCTTTTGATCTATTGAAAATTGTTCTTGTCACACCATCATTTTCTTAACCCCTCTAAGTAGCTAACACTGGTTGAAAAATCACCATATCAACAGCGTATTGCCAAGCTGGAGGTGAAAATTATGGTCATGAGATTGCTTTTTCAGTGGTGGCCATCTTGGAATCCAACATGGCGGCTTATCAAAGATGGCTGCCATCACAGCCAATTTTTGCTTGCACCAACATTTTCCTCGACCCCAAAAATGTGGATATATCCATTGAAATCAACACAATATCTTGCTTACTTTTCAAGATATTAACTGAAATCGGTATGAAACGGTGGCAATTTTGAAATCCAAGATGGTGGCCGAAAAATGGATTGTTTCAAATGGAAACATTGGTTTTGGTGTTGTCAGGTCAAATCCCCCCCAAAAAAAAAAAAAGACTCAACATGGCCAAATATTACAGATCGGATGCTTCTTTGCGATGGTTATACCTGCCAATGTACATACTGTACGTGCTCAGTCGATTTTCATTCTTTCCAACTTATTACAATGATTCTTCTTGGCAATAACATGTAAGAAGGTGCGGTTTCCTTTTCTTAATCCATACTGTTCTGCACTGCGATATCATCATCTTCTATTTCATTTGCTCGTGGGTCACATTTGGAAGAATCTTCATTGCCTGGCTTATTTAACTCATGGTTCTGAACTTGCTCCAATCTGACAGTAATTAAATCTTACATCAAATGCATGGACTTGGGAGAATCTATAACTAATCACAATAGTTGCCTCACAAATGAAAAACTTGTCTTTATAACAACAATAACAGGTCTGTGTCGAGAAAAAAACAAGAACAGTGAAATTTTCTTCACCAAATATTGAGAGTGGTATGCGAATTGCCGTGGGAGGTAAGGAGAAGTGGCATTTCAGACACTTCTTAAAATCAAAAGGGCCAATGCCTGAAACATCCATTCAGCATATTTCCCACAATGGTTAGCAGAGCAAAGGACCAAAATGACAAATAACTCCAGGGACCTCAATCAATGATGAGGATGGTGAGACAAGCTTGTTGTCATGTTCTGTTCGTATGTAAGTTACATGTGTCACTTTGAATGTGCTGTGAGTTTGAAAGTCTGTTTGTGTTGGTGTGTTTTGTGTTACGTGAAAAGCAGAAATGATTCCAAATATTTCTCAGCATTTGGTTGAAAAAAATTGGTTGCCTCACCAACCCAAACCTGAAGAGGAAAGGCATTCAGAAAGAACAGCACTCAGTGGAGCGCATACCTCCGCCAGAATGAACAGTTTACATTTTGTATCCCACCGACAGGTCGGATCTGGATCCAAACCTGAACCAAAGTTTAATCGGCTTATTCTTGTCACCGACCAACTCATCCACCAAGTTTTGTCATAACTCGTCCACAACTTTTTGAGATATCGTGCTGTACATCGTTGTTGGCCCAATCTCTCAATGGTGAAGAATCACTTTTAAAAATTCTAATACCCGGATCTGGATCTTCACCAAAATCTAATCAATTCGTTCTTGTGAGACACTTAACCTGTCCACCAAATTCCGGCCGAATCCGTCCACAACTTTTTGAGATATCCTGCTCACAGACAGACAGACAAACAAACAGATACGAGTGGAGACATAACCTCCAGCCACAACTTTTAGTGGAGAAGGTAAAAAGTTGCTTTGCCAAAACTACAGAAAAAGTTCAAAAGGCAAAGATTGGCATTGACTTCTGATGGTACGTCAAAGACACATATGTTTCGACCAAGAGAAAATAAGTTATTGCTGTCATCCCAAGCGAGTCACGATTCATGTACAAACCTGCAAAATTGAAAGTGCAAAATATGCACCTGCAAGCTGTTGAAAGATGGTATTAAACTTGAGATAAACTATTAAAGCTGCGATTGTGAAGGAATGAGGTGAAAAGCAGTTAAAACGTCGCCATGGTGTTGCTCGAGGAACAAAACAAAATGATCGGAGCATGCACGAGAAAGGTTGCTGCGGTGAGAGCAAAGTCATCTGGGTCACCGTGAACAGGAAGCCACGAACCGAGCAGACTCCACCGGCAAGTTAAAAATATATTTTTTAAAACACCAACAACCTTTTACAGGTCCTTAAATATCCCAACACATGTAAAATATGCGTAACCGAGACACGGCATTCATTTAGTGAAAAGCATTTAATCCTCAACTCTCTCACACCTCACCTGTTGGTAGCTCTTCCAGAAAAGATGCTTTTCCCACTTGAGGATTTGAATTCCTGAAGAAAATAATGAAAAAACAGATTTTGCAAAACTGCACTTACAAAAATATTACGAATAAAATGCGAGTGAGAGTACGGATTGGGTAAGTTACTAGTGAGAGTACGGATTGTGTAAGGTACTAGTGAGAGTACGGATTGTGTAAGGTACTAGTGAGAGTACGAGTGAGAGTACGGATTGTGTAAAGTACTAGTGAGAGTACGAGTGAGAGTACGGATTGTGTAAGGTACTAGTGAGAGTGTGGATTGTGTAAGGTACGAGTAAGAGTATGGATTGTGTAAGGTACTAGTGAGAGTATGGATTGTGTAAGGTACTAGTGAGAGTGTGGATTGTGTAAGGTACGAGTAAGAGTATGCATTGTGTAAGGTACTAGTGAGGGTATGGAGTGTGTAAGGTACTCGTGAGAGTATGGATTGTGTAAGGTAGTAGTGAGAGTATGGAGTGTGTAAGGCAATGAGAGTATGGATTGTGTAAGGTACTAGTGAGAGTACGGATTGTGTAAGGTACTCATGAGAGTATGGATTGTGTAAGGTACTCGTGAGAGTGTGGATTGTGTAACATACTAGTAAGAGTATGGATTGTGTAAGGTACTAGTGAGAGTACGGATTGTGTCAGGTACTAGTGAGAGCATGGATTGTGTAAGGTACTCGTAAGAGTTTGGATTGTGCAAGGTACAAGTGAGGGTATGGAGTGTGTAAGGTACTAGTGAGAGTATGGATTGTGTAAGGCAGTGAGAGTATGGATTGTGGAAGGTGTAGTGTCGTGGTAGAGATGCTTAGCAGGCAGACACGAGCGGGGGAACAGTCGAGCCCGGCTGTGGTGTACAAGCGCGAGCGCGGGCGTACTTTGCCCGCGGCTCTCCTTTATTACGTACTCAACACACTCACGAGCCGTGGCACTACGGCACCACTACAACGCCTCAGGCGGCGCGCACTCCTTATATCCCTGGCAGACCCGATTCTCACGACGACCACTCCCCCCATCATCATGCCCTGCCCCGCAGGCCCGCAGGCTATACCACACTCCTCCCTCCTAAAACCATGATTATTAAATGATCAGCATGATAATAAGCATAAGTAGCACGAAATACCACGGTATCAAAGCAGACAAGGTGCAAAAAAAAAAACAAAAAAAAAAACAGCAAAGTATAAAAGCACATCACATCATATAACGTGTGGATGCGAGCGAGAGAAGCAGCAACGGCCAGGTTCCGAAGACTGAGCTGCACAAAGCACCTACCAAACTCTGACCGTGTTACCGATATGAAGCAGCAAGGCGAGAAGCACAGCAGCACTACGCAGCAAAAACGCCCCCAGGCGGCTCACGCTTACATGGCCCTTGGCGAGGTCGCGGCGACCTCCCGAGCAAACCTCCCCCGGCACCATCAAACGCCTCCGGCCCACCAGGCGGCACATCTCCCCCAGCCAGACCCGAAGCGGATAAACATTCCGAGGCCGGAAGCCCGCTGTCTGGAAGCCGTGGTGCCAGCGCCAGACTCGATTGACCTTGGATGGGGGCGCTGAACAGCGCCGCTGGCTGGATGCAACCAATGCCCCCCAACAAACCACGCACCACAATCAGTTGAGATGCCAACGCCCGCCTAAACGGCCTTGAGCGAACACAGAGAGCTGCGCCCCCGGCGCCAGGCACGTCTGACCTTGCCGAAACCAGAGGTGGGGGTAACACTGGCCAGCGCACTAGCCCTGGCTCCGAGTGGATCTCCGAGACCCACACGGCAGTTAGACGGTAGCAACTCCATTCAAACCACACTTCAACCATCGGCTCGTCATAAATCAATAGGAACATCATTGGAACCATTGCAAACTCATTTTTCCGTACAGCGCGTTCTTTCGGCAAAATCCCTGCACATGACAAAGCAACTACCCGTGGCCTGGGGCAACTGGAGGCCAATGAAACCTCTTTATTTGCCACCACCGCTCCCAAAGCCTTCACATCACATTGACCATACTGCAAAACCCATCGATTGATCTCCGCCAAACCCACTCTCACATAGGAACTGTTGGCATTTATTTCAACAACGTTAAACCGCATCACTAGAGCAATGAAAAACAAATATGCAATGAACAGCAACCCATAACCCACATCACGAGTCCGTCTCTTGGTTGTCGACTCAATGTCGCGACCCGTGACTTCCTTGAACGCGACGGCCCCGCCGCAACTCGCCGTCGAAGCTGCCCGAACAACACAGGCGCGCATTGCCTCATGAACGCCGCCGAAGCGCGAGAACTCATCGCGAGAGCTGGCACGGCTCCCGCTGCTCCCGAACCGCACATCACCGTTGCAGGCAGCAACGAACGGCCGCTCCCGTTGCATCGATGCGGCTCCCGCCGCCAGAACCTCGCCCTCGGGGCTCGACGAAAGCACCGAAGAGAGCACCGGCACACCTGGAGGTACGAACTGGAGATCCAGCCCGAGGTGCGCCAGCCAGTCCCGACCCAAAAGGGCGGGCCCCTCCCCTCGCACCACGAACACCGAGAGTAGGGCGCGTCGACCTCGGTAGCGCACCGAGACGTCGGCCATCGCAAGCGGTGCAATCGCTTCACCGGTGTACGTGTACAGCGACAAGGTCGTCTCGACTAGGCGAACACCGCGAAGACCACGAGCCGCCTGCTCGCCCATGACCGACACTGCAGCCCCGGTGTTCACGCAAAACACGGTCGGCTCGCCATTCACTTCGACCTCCACCGTGAACGGTGTCGTCACCTCCGGACCAACGGAAAACAGACTCAACCGTGGTTGCATCTCCTGCTCCGGCCCGCCGGCATCGCCATGCCCCGGCTGCAGGCCGATCTCCAGGTCACTGGGGTCCTCCCGCACCTCGCCATCCAAGACCCCAACGGAGGCCCCCGCCATCCGACACACACGCTTCAAATGTCCCACCTTGTGACAATGCAAACAAACGGTGTTCTTATACGGGCACATTCGTCGCAGGTGCGGACCACCACACCCCCAGCACCCCTGGAAATCCACCTCACTCCCGGTGCGACCGTGCGGCGGTGCGCGCCCTCGTCCCGCACCGCCAGACGCGCATGCGACCTGCGGCACCTGGGTCATCGCGCGGACCCCGGAATGCGCGACCTGTGGCGCCTGGGTCATCGCGTGAACTCCGGAATGTGCGACCTGCGGAACCTGGGTCACCGTGTGGACCTCGGGATCAGCCGACATGCCCCAGCTGGAGCTACTCATTACGTCCTGGCCAGCGATGGTGCGGACATCCGTGAGTGTCTGCTCGACAGACGAAGCAGTCCCGAACGCCGAGTCGAATGTGACGTCGGTCATCCGCAGGATGGCTGCTACCATCTTCGCGTCTCGCAGACCAGAAATAAAACTATCTCTGAGTCGTGCCGGACGCTCCTCTGCCGTGAACTTGCAAGGCACGGCCGAATGCTTCACCCGTGCTACGAAATCTGCAACGCGCTCCTCGGCACCCTTCGCGAGGTGATCGAACTGGAACCGCGCGAGCTGCACCGACTTCTCTGGCGCCAAGTGGGTCTTCATTTTCGCCACGATGTCCTGAAACGATAGCTCGTCATCACTGGGCTTATCTGGAGCCACCAAATCACTCAGCAGCCGGTAGTGCTCCGTTGATAGCGAGGCGAGCAAGATCGACTTGCGTTTTTCTCCATCATCTACATCATTCGCGCGGAAGTAGCAACCCAATTGTTCAGAAAACAACTCGAAGTCATCTCTTCTGCCATGCTCGTGCTGGCGAGACCCTTGGCTCCGTAGCCTGGAACCGCACGGGTTATTCGCTGCCGATCCGAACGCCACCACCCTGCACACGCCGATCCGAAGATCCTCGTCAGCCAACTGTAGTGTCGTGGTAGAGATGCTTAGCAGGCAGACACGAGCGGGGGAACAGTCGAGCCCGGCTGTGGTGTACAAGCGCGAGCGCGGGCGTACTTTGCCCGCGGCTCTCCTTTATTACGTACTCAACACACTCACGAGCCGTGGCACTACGGCACCACTACAACGCCTCAGGCGGCGCGCACTCCTTATATCCCTGGCAGACCCGATGCTCACGACGACCACTCCCCCCATCATCATGCCCTGCCCCGCAGGCCCGCAGGCTATACCACAGAAGGTACTAGTGAGAGTATGGATTGTGTAAGGTACTCGTGAGAGTATTGATTGGGTAAGGTACTCGTGAGAGTATGGATTGTGTAAGGTACTCGTGAGAGTATGGATTGTTAAGGTACTAGTGAGAGTATGGATTGTGTAAGGTACTAGTGAGAGTATGGATTGGGAAAGGTATCCACACTAATTATTTTGAACATTTCTCAGTGCAGGTCATTGTTTGCCCTGAGACTGGATGAATACATTGTTACTCTGCGCTCACGAAGCGAAAATCACGGTTTAGCGATTGGTAACGTAAGTACTTATGTCCACGTTGTACATCGTACGTGTCTGCATTTTGTTTGACTGTGGTTTGTCATCCCGACATTGCAGTTTTGATTGATCATAAATAGTTTGATTCACTCCTCTATCACACAATATAAATGGATCGATAGATATAGATCGAGCATTGATCGATATATCGATTAATTATCGCCTTGTGAATAATTTGTACTGAAAAGACCAAATATGAGATATTCACATTTCATGCTGACAAAGAAACGGTTCTCTGAGGGGGGCAAGACCAGGGTCCACAGTGTACAAGAGACTCCTCCGAATGTAAAGAGCCGTCGCACGACCCTCTGCGATGCTCCACTGTCGAGTTGTGGTCGTTGGTCGCCGTCTATATATTACGTACACAATAAATGTTTCTCCATGAATTGGTTGAAAATTACAGTGTGCTCGACATGTACATGATATTAACGTGTTGACACGTTCCTATGAACGTGCAGGCCACTGAAAAGGGCTTTTGAAACCAGGGGTGTGTTCCGTTGGTAAGCTGCTTTCTGGATTCAAAACACTCAAGCAAGCACTCTCACGGAACGGAGTGCTCGGCACCGCTTCACAACATGGCAGGATCCATTTAAACCAGTTCTGTCTGGACCGTCGTTTGGAGTTTGACTCGATCCTCTTGTGACAACTTCCCAAACGGATTTATTGTGTTGGAAGTGGCAACAAAGTCTGAGGAAGAAGGAAAGAGATTAATAAATGGGGAGTCAGAGGGAGAGACCACTTGCCAAACTTGTCTGGGGACCGTACCATTGTGGATTTTGGGGTGGGGATGGTGAATATTTGAAGCCTCCGAACAAGCTTTTCTATAGACCGTACCATGGTGGATTTTAGGGAAGGGGATGGTGTATCTTTTCAGCCTCCAACAAATCTTTTCTATGGACCGTACCATTGTGGATTTTGGGGAAGGGAGCGTTTCCTGTTTGTTTCCTCAACAAGGAAATCCAACACAGGAAGAGGCCCTTCAGCCCAAGTCAGCCCTTCATGCCTGAGCAAACACCACACCAACCCATCCACACGATATCCAAGGAAGAAAATACAAAAAAAAGTTTTTAATTTATGAAATAAAAAAAATGTTTTTTTTGTATTTCTTTAATTTTGAAGTTTTATTTATTTATTTATTTGTTATTTCATTTTCTTCCCCTCAGGGGAGGGGGCATGTGTTTTGTTGTAAACACTAACCTGAAGAAGTTACCATGGGATAGGGGACGATAACCTCATTGCGTAAACTTGGAATGAACTTCTACTTACGTACAGCACAGTGAACAATGTCACTTTACCTCGAATAACAATGTTTGGATCGAGCTACACGTGCGAACAGGTGTTCTCCACTTACATCACATTTAGAACCAGAAGGGCACTCGGTGGAGCGCACACCTCCACCAGATCTGGTAACTCCCCCTTCCCCCACACAAAAATATATATTTTAAAACACCAACAACCTTTTACTGGTCCTTAAATATCCCAACACATGCAAAATATGCATAACCAAGACACGGCATTCATTTAGTGAAAATCATTTAATCCTCAACAACTCTCACACCTCACCTGTTGGTGGTTCTTGCTGAAAAGATGCTTTTCCCACGTGGGGCTTTGAATTCCTAAAGAAAATAATGAAAAAATAGATTTTGTAAAACTGCACTTACAAAAATGTTACAAATAAAATGCAATATGCAGAATGAAAATACAGTCAGGTCAGTGATCATGAAACCGCATCAGTTTGTGATGGGCACGCGGGCAGATAACTCCGAACCGACATGTCTATAAAAAGACCACCGACGCCATCAACAACACTCACTTCTGGCCGGATCTTCGTGCCCAGGGTCGGTTTACCATACCTGTGAAATGAACGAAGCAGATGGGGACGCGTGCAGGAAACTACGTGGTGGCTACTTCATTGGCTGAGCGAACCAACGCCACTCTCTTATGTAATCTCTATGGACTACCGTTACAATTCCCTACTCAGACCAATTGTCCCAGGAAGAAATATAGTGTGCGAAAGATAAGTGCGGGGTCTTATACGTGCTCCGGCACATGTTCAGCAACCTCAATGAAGGTGACTGAGCACACTGCTCGGCGATTCAGGCTCGCCTCCCTCACGGTTCCTCTCTCCCTCCTGTGGCAGCACCCGGTCATGTGGGGAAACTGAGGGAGGTTCATCCGTTCCAACGCGATGACCTGCGTGGCTCCGGGATATCTCGTTTCATTGGTGCGAGGGAAAACGTGGCAGTGTGGCAATGGACTTGGTGCGGAGCAGACGCACTGGGTCCGTAAGTGCGTCAGTAAAAGCCACAGAAAGTATGAACAAAGAAAAGCAAAGGAGAAGACACGTTGCGGCCTGTGGGAAAACGCATACATGGAAATAAATTGAGTGGAGAGGTTGAAGGTGTGGAAGAATGTAACAAAAGCGCAAAGCAGAGTGAAAGTCGAAGTGAGTGGAAGGGAAAAACTCTGTCGAGCTTGACGCATTCAAGCGGAAAAGATGAAAGGTGGAAAAAGCTCCAAGGGAAAAGGCTTTGAACGGCTTGCGCATCTCTCCTTCTATCACCCCCCCACCCCCACCCAAACCCCTCCTTTCCTGGCTGTTGTGAAGCAACTTCTCCTTTGATGTGGCCGCACCTGATTGGCGGAGCCGCATCGCAGCGGAATCACGCCTGGGATGAGAAAGTTTGTGGGGGAAGGTTTGGGGGGGAAGCTTAAAGAAGCTTCAAAACATTCCTGTTGTCACTTGAGAGGTTCCACCACTCTGCTAAAGCCCTGCAATTGCACTCGTTATGAGGCAGGTAATGAATCTGAAAGTGAGTGAGAGTGCATGTGTTGCGAAATGTAGAGGACAGACAAGGTAAATAGGGGAGAAAAGAACAGAAACCTATGCTAACTCACACTTGCAATGCATATTTATCCCATGAATGCAAATTGATTTCATTGCAAAACAGAATAACAAGATATTTCTCACTCAAATTCCGTGTGTATGTGCTTTTATTCGCCCCAGAGGTGCACGATGCCCTCTTGGGGCCTTCAACCATCACAGGTTCTTTCTGTGTATTCAATATCCAGACAGTCAACAACCTGACTTGACCACAACCCGACTAAGTATCTGCACAACGAGGCCAAGAAATGCGTGCCATTGCGAAGTGGATGTGAGCATCATTGAAATCACATGTTTTTCATTTTCCACTTTTGGATCCAAGCATCAAGAGGGAAGTGCGCAAATGGGTTGGTGAAACAGTTTAAGGTTTCGTCAAAATGGAAATTTCAAAGACAGTACTGCACTCAATTCCAGGATTAATTTGGGATTGAGGGGTAGACAGACATTGGCTGCCCATGTGGGCCAGACTAGTGAATGTGCTCTCGAGATCTGGTCATCGGTCACCAAACAAACCTCATCACCCTTATTCTCTCCCCTTGAAGTAAATACACAAACGAAAAAACAAGTGGTCCTCGAGCTTTACGTTCTCAGAGCAACCAGTCGTCATCCCAGAATGAATGAAGGAATGGACTGCAAAACCTCGCCCGGAGAAGAATTTGGAGAAGAATGGTGAGAGGCCTCCGGCGCACGGCACGTAAACGTGTGAAGCGTGCCAAGTTGAAAGCAAAAAAGGCAGCTGATCACTTGGCCAAAAAGAGTAAGCAGGCTGGAGAGCAACATGAGGAAAAGGTAGAGGAAGAATTGGGAGAATCTGATGAAGAGGAAGAGACAGTGGCAGACGATGCAGAGGAAGCAGAGGAAGCGAGTTTTGTGATGGGTGGAAGATGATTCACTCAGACTGATGGTCAGAGTCATGGAGGATTCAACTCAAGATCCATATCGAGACCTCAAGGCGCGAACACAAAGCCCCCAAAGACCACTTTAAAGTGCTTCTTGCATCTTCAGGAGAACTTTGGGCTGGTCGTTTTCACGAGGCCACTTGTTGGTGGAAAGTGCTTCTGGATGTTTATTTATTTATTTATTTATTTTGGAGTAATGTCATGCACCTGCTCATTGTAAGTTGACAACTGTAACTGATGATGCATCGTGCATTTCAGTTTTGAAGAAAACTTTAAAATACAGTGGAATAATTATTTTGTTGTTGAATGTTTTCCCTTGCTTTTCAAAGTTACAATTTGATGTTAAGCTGTTCACCACCATCACAGATTACCCCCCCCCCCAGCCCCCCATCGAAACCCAAGCTCTTTTCTTCCCCATTAATCTGCCCCAACCCATCTTTATCCAAGTTTTCAGTTTTTCCTTCCTCAGAGTTTGCACCTGGAACCATCTTCACCACGTGCATCCTCCCCACACCAAAGTCTCTCTTTATGTTGTCCCTCAACCCTGCTGTTGGCCTTTCCTCCTCTTTTTTACTGTTCATTTTGTTCTGTTTGGTCATGACCTGTTCCACATTCCAGTTCTTCCACGAGACTCAACTTTGTATCCAAAAAAATTAAATTAAATAAAATAAAAAAGGCACTATCATTGATCTATCACCCTTCATGTAAAGCACCAGGATGACCCTTTATATATGGGTCCAGATTCCAATCCAGGCGAGACAGGTCAGAGGAGAGTGCCAGCACCTCAAGGTACCCCAACCCCACAACCCCTAATCCATGGTACAGAAAACAATAATTGAGTAAAATGTGATTAAGATATGACAGGGTGATGTTTAATCCTTCTCTCCAAGAGGAATATCATTTACTTGTTTGGGCGTTTCACATCATGACATCCTGTATTTTTCCCATTACTTACGTGGAATGTCCAGCAGCACCTTTCCACGTCCTTTTAAATCTTTTGTACATTTTCCTAAGGAGAAAAGGATGGAAAAGTCAATTTGTTGCACACTTTGTGAGGAAGATACATCCAAAAAACGAGCTTCAAAGTAACTTATTTACGTTAGATAATTCCGCAGGGAGACTTTCTTTGATGCAGTTGTCGGTGTTGGGTCGTTCATCGCAACATCTGATGAACCCAATCGCTCGTTCACAGCAACATCTGGTGAACCCAATCGCTTGTTCATCGCAACATCTGCTGAATCTTGAGACTGACTCATCTTTGCTTCCCTGAAAAAGAACAATACTCTTCAATCCACAACTGAGTACAAATGTGCTAAGCCAGATATCATTCACATTCTCCATTTAAACAAGTCTTTCCTTCAAATCATTTGCACTCTAATGGATCATTCCTCCATTCACCACACATAAAACAACAAAACACGAGAGCGAGGTTGATGGCACGCCATCGTAAATCCCCACGCTTCCCACCTAAAGCAAGGTTGAACGATGGGAAAATGTTCCAACAAGATTGATGTCAAATTTTCAGTTTAACCCTTTGAACCCGAGCAGCTGTTTTACCAGCCGTGATTCAAACCTCCATACAGCCGAGCTGTGGGTATACCGGCCACTATTCAAACCTCCACAAACCCAAGCAGTGGGTTTACCAGCCGCGCCTTCAAACCTCCGTAGACCCGAGCGGCCGGATTTTTCTCCAGCGAGCCCGGGATGGGGAAGCCGAAAATCCAAGGAGCTCAGGGTTCAAAGGGTTAAAATATTTCTGGTTTGACTCCTGTGACCCTAAGTCCCCAACCCCTGGGGCATGAACCAGTGATCAAATCGAAAAATTGTTCCACATTTCATGAGTCACCAATGTTGATTGCATGTCCAACGTGACATGACAAAGATGTTTAGAAATGTGCCCGTTATTGCATTGCATTTTTTATTTCACCTTTTGACCCCACCCCAGGAGCTCCGGAGCCAAAAATGATCATGCTCTTGCATATTCTTGCCATCTGGTGATCATAACTATCAAGTTTGGTGGAGTTATGCACAACTGTTTCTGAGGAGAGAAAAGTCCTTCATACTCCGTTTGTCCTTTTATACCATCTAGATTCCTTTTCAGACTCCCAGAATCTTTAGATCTTTATACTCCTGAAGTTCCTTGACTCCCTTTAGACCACTTTGACCTTATCACCCACTCTTCATTCCCTTTTGTCATGCTAGACAGCCTTAACCCCCTTTTTGACTGACCATTTAGCACTTTTGACCCTTCAAACCACTTTTACATTTTTAGACACTTCAGATCCCTTTAGACCCCTTGGACATTTACATCCTTTTGAGATTATACACTTTCGAGTTTAGACCCGAACTACTATTGGAACGTACCCTTTTATTTGGAGTCCAAATGCTGGGAAATCTCAGTACGGGCAGCGCATTCCTACCCATTTCTGGACTAATTTTATCGGCATTCTCTTTTCCCTCCATTTCTCCATCTGACACTTATATCAATATTGTTTTCATTCCAATCCTCCATATAATCATAAACCGATCGTTCCCCTCAATTTCTGACACAGATCGGGTGAATGCGAGCGCTGACCACGTGGGCCATGGTGGATCCACGCGGACTGTACGGAACGTGCTCGAAGGCAGACCCGTGCTTAGCTCGTGACACCTTATTACCGCACAGAGCAGGACACGAATGTACATGCTCAACGCATGTAAGTGGTTACCATTCTGTTTCAAAAATGTCAAAAAACGAAGTTTGTTCCATTGTTTTTTCACTACATTTTCCTGAAAGTGTAAGTCTAACTGAGTTCAGAACAAAAAACCGTGTAGGGGTAATTCCACCGTAACGGATGTAACATTCAGACAGAACTTATTGGCAGTTCTCAAAAATATTTCATGAAGAACAAGGTTATCGTACCAAATGTATAAGTTTATTTTGCGCAGTGAACACAAAGGTGCCAGGAAATGGTAATTATATGAGATTAAGAATTTTTGCCTGAGTGCTACGGTATGATGAATCTTCGTAACGGACGTAACCGTCAAAATACCCGGTTTAGCATGATGATCGTTTTGCTCACAAATTTCTGTGAAGTGTTCTACGACAGAAGACTAAATCTGGTATAGCAGCTTGGTATAGGTACGTCATTGTATTCCCAGCATTTATTTGAGGAATTAATGATACCGAGTCGGCAGTACGATGGCAAATGTAATGTAACGGACGTAACAACTGAGCGTAACGGACGTAACATCTCCGGACATTTATTAATAAACGTCCGGAGATGCTACCACAATGTATACAGACACTGCTTGGTGAAGCTAATATTGCAAAAATTTAATTATTTCAATTCATGATCTGTCATATGATATATAAGGTTTAATGAAAAATGCACTTTCAAAAAATAGCCACCAGGTAACTTTTCCCATGGAATTACCCATAGCTTAATGACATATATTTCTACCAAAATATGATACTTTGAAGAAGGGGTACCTATTCTGATGGTTTTGCGAGTTTTCAAGGAAATTACCTAATTTTTCTTTTTTTTCTTTTTTGGCAAAATAAATGAAGGTCAGAGTATGTAACTTATTCTAGCAACTAATCTAATAATCAAAATACCAATTTCTGGGATTATTAAGAAATAATACATACCTATTTCTTTATTACTGCTCTATTCAGTGACTGTCAGATGCTGAAAAGCACTAAAAGAGAGATTTATCGAACAAATTCTTGGACGTAAATTTTCAATTCAATCAATTCTGGGAGTAACAAAAAGCTCTCTAAATTCTCCAAAACTGTTTTAACTGCCTTCTAAATTAATAAAATATTTTTTAAATACCTGGAAAAATATTAAAACAATTTTTAAGAAAATTAATTTTTTAATCAAATTCAAAAAAGTGTGACGTACAGTCGGACAAAATGCAAAATTACTCCAAACCAAAGCCATGCATGTTTTCAATATTTTTTTTATACTATTATATCTATATCACTGTGCCCCATTTGTAAATAAATTTTAGTGAAAATAATCTGATGTACAGAAGAATAAAAGCATTTTTTTTAAAAACTGTGACGTGCAGTCAGACATTTGGGTTGGAAAGTTTGATAAAACCGCTGTTATTAAGTATCCACCCGGATCATCTCAATTTTTTTTACATTGATTAGTGGTAATAAGTTGAATAATTTAAACACGTAAATATGAGTTGTTGATAAACTAGTCATTTTGTTAGGGGATTTCATAGTCCCAGGCTCTAAAAGGGCAATAAAACAAGAAAAAATAAAAATATGCCAGAATATGTATATATTGTTACGGTTGTGGAAATTCGCATTACACCATAAAGGGTCCTCAGGTGAGATATATCGGTAAGTTCATGTGTAGTTAGCCCAAACCCGTTGTATAGAGGGAATATGTGTGATTCATCCGGGCTGCGATGCTTTGGGTTAGCCGTTTTTCTTTGGCTATTGTTAATTTGGTGCAAGAACAACAACGAACATCGCCACAACCAACATCTCAACAATCACGCCATTCACTACACGACGCCACCTTCCACAACTACGCTACCACATCTTCGCCACTCGCCATTCAACGAGCACCGTGCGGTCACGATCTCTGCGGGACGGATGGGAGGGCGGAGTGGCAGCGGCGGCCGGGGTGTGAAGAGGCATCTCCCGCCCGAATCTTTCTTCCCTCGTCGTACGGTGCGGGGGGAAGAAAACCAACAACGCCTGTGGGATTTTCCCTTCTGCTTTTCCTGTGCTTTGGCATGGGGGAGGTGCGATTTGGGCCAGAAGTCAAAGGTGAAAAAAGGTGGGGGCCTGATTTTTGGGGAATAATTCCCTGGCCTCGAGCCAAGACTGACTTTCCTCGCCCCCCCCCCCCGCACGGCACGGGGAGGGGGGAACGAGAGGGCACGCCCCTTTGTAGGAAGCTTCCAGAAGGGAGGTGGAGCCAGACACGGGGTGGGGCAAAGGACGGGGCCCTGCGCTACAAAAGGAATGGACGAGGAGGGTTCGGGGGGCTTCTTGTCGGGTTCTTGTTCCAGTCGGGTTCTTGTTCCTATGGGTTCATCTTGCCGTCGTTTGGCCTTGCTTCTTTGATCCTCACGCGAGCCCTGGGACCCCGGGAGCGAGCGTGGAAAATAGCGCCGAAAAAACCCCGTCCGTGCTGTCGAGCGGACCACACGTGCGGCGCGAGGCACGAGCTCACCGACCACGCCGGAGGAGCTGGGAGCTGAGGTCGCGGGAGGAGGACTCGACGCGCTCAGGGAAGTCGCACTTCCATTTTCTTTTGGGGTTTGGTGTAAATGTGTGTGTGTGGCGCCAGTCTGGTCAAGTAGAACAGTTTAAGTGTCCCTGTGTAATAATTATATTCGGTTGTAGCTCTGCGTTGTGTCCTTGCTTTTATATGTGCATTACTGTATGGCTGTATATACGTGCTGGTGTGTGTGAAATAAAAGTGTGCTTGTCCAATTGTTCTCCGTTTCGCTGCGTCCTTTCCTTTGCTGAATCTCCATCTTGCATCACGTAAGGGATTAATAGTGGGTTTTAAAACACCCGGTAATTAATCGGAACCGTCAAGGCCGACGATATCTCCGTTCGGTTATCCCCGTAATACGGAACGAATTTGAGTTTGTTGAGTTACATTGAGTTCATTGAGCCGCCATTTGAGTTACGTGGCCGATCGCACGCCGGGCGGGCCAGAATTCGCAACATTGGCGTCAGGTCGTCGGATACGAACTCATCCCCCTCCTCACAACATTGGTGTCAGCGAGCGGGAAACAAACTCTCCCGCCTCCAAGCTAAATTCACGGGAATCAGTTCAGGGGTGAGTGGAGCGACCACCGATTCCCTCCAAATTACGAGCAATTTAAATTAAATCGCTTACCTGAAATAAGATGGCGTTTCAAGGCGAGCGGGAGCCGGGGGTATTAAATATGTGTTTCAATGTAGGATCCATGGCCCGGGTCGGTTCTTTTTATAATTATAACCCCACCACTAACTGTGGTCAGTGCGAGCGGCTTGAGCACGAACTTTGCCGGCAAACGGAGTCGCACAATGGCAGCGCGATCGCACCTCAGCGCAGCACGAAGCGGGCTGATATTAATAGCACAACTAACGGCACAGCACGAGGCGTGAGCTCCCAGTCACCGGTTCAAACCACGTGGTCACGGCATGTGCCATGGCAGGCGTGGCAGGATGACTATGCGAGCATTGGCAGGCTTCAGGCACAATTGGGGGATGTCTTGGAAAAGGTGAAGAGTTATGAAGAATATATTGAGGAGGTGCAAAGTGGAGTGGACGAGTCACAATGGCACGCAGACGAGCTTCAGAAAAATTACATGTACGGGGGGACACAGCGATTGGACGATTTACTGGAACGAATTCGGTGGCAAAAACATGACCTAGCCAACAGAGTCGACAAACTTTGTGGGAAAAAGAATTTGGTAGTGTGGTATACCCATCAGTTGGAATATGCAAAGAGCAAACTGAACAAAAGAATAGAGGAAGAACAGATTGGTAACTCCCAGGATAGAAAGAACTTCGAGGAAGAATGGAAAACCGAGCTCGAAAAGAAACAAAAGGAGCACGATTTGGAAGTAAAACTACTAATGGAAAAAATATTGGAGGGGGCAAGGCAGTTCAAAGAACTTGAGGGGAGAGTGAGGGAAATACAGTTGGCTGAGAAAAAATGTGAACACGATGGGGAGTTGGAACAATTGAAGGAAGAGATAAGAACAGGCAATCAGGAAAGAGAAAGCCGAGAACAGAAGATTAAAAGAGGAGAGGGACAGCTGGAGGAAAGGATGGAGGAATTGCTGGAAAAGTCAGAACAGTTCGAAGAACTGCAGGGAGAAATGAGGAAGGAAGGAGAAAGGAAAACAAAGCTCGAAAAGGAAAAACGCAAACAAGATGGGGAATTGGAACTACTGAAGCGAGAGGTAAGGGCAAGCCAGTTTAAAAGAGAAATCCTGGAAGGGGAGATAAGAATGGGAAAGGAATGGCAGAAAAAACTAAAGGAATACAGTAAAAAAAAAAAAAAAAAGGGACGAATTGAGGAGGGAAGCAGTGGAAAGAAGGGATGAAATGAGTGAAGAAGCATGCAAATTGAGGGAGGAATTAGAAAAAAAAAATTCTGAGATACTGAAACACGAAAACAAAGAAAGGGAATTACAAGACGAGCTGGAAACGTGAAGGAACCACACTGTACAGATCGAACAATTAGAAGCCAATGCAAGGTCGGAGTGTGTGGAAATGAGAAAGGAATTTGAAAAGAAAGCTTCTGAGTTACAGACACACCAAAACAAAGAGACGGAATTACAAAATGAGTTGAGGATGGTGAGAGAAGAAAGAACGACATCAGATAATGAAACGTTAAGGAACCACACTGTACAGATCGAACAGCTGGAAGCAAAGGCCAGATTTAAGAATGCGATGCAAGAAAGAGTAATGAAGGAAGAGTAATGAGACAGCAGCAAATGAAACACAAAAAGGAGATTAACCAAATGAGGCAAACCATGAAACTGGAGAAGGAAGGACAGGAGAGGAAACAAGGAAGAGTAGAGAGAACAGCGAATGAAGCACAGGAAGGAAATGAGCCAATTGAAAGAAACGATGAGATTGGAAAATGAGGAGCAGGAGAAACTGTGGGGTAGAAAACAAGAACAATGTGTGTTTGAAATTGAACAACTAAAACAGGGAGCAAGATTGGAGTCCATGGAGATTGAAAAATTCCAGAGGGAGAACGAAGAACTCAGGTAGTTCCGAGCGGAGGAACGACTCAAAACGGGCCAGGAAGTAGAACAATGCAATAAGGTGGGATGTGTGACAGCACCACAAGGAGCAATGTCGGTGGTGCAGGACTTGATCGACACCACTCGTCGGATGAAGGAACAGTTAGGACCAACCCTAATAAAGGAGACACAAATAAAAATGGAGAAGAGGGAAGCAACAGAGACAAAGAGGGAAGTAGAAATATTGCCAGAGACACGGGAGATAGACCGAGTCGAGAATGAATTAAATAAAACGAAGGAGGAAACAGAGACGAGGATCCAGGAAGAAACTAATAGACACAAAGAGACAACAGAAATCAAATGTACAGAGACTCGGGAGATAGAAAAAGTTGAGTCGAGACTGCACGATAAGGACGGGTTGAGGACGAACACACACACGGAGGTAGTGGAGGACGATGGGGGCGAGATGGCAGAACGTGTGGGGACCCGGTGCGAGCAGCTGGATAGCCTCCTTCGGGAACGGAGGGAGACGCTATTCTCCCTTGAAGCGAGTCACGACCAGATGGGTTCGGTCGTGTCGAGCGAGTTCGAGGGGGCGAGTACTGTGGACAGGTGCACGCAGAGGTTGGGGGGCATGGAGGTGCAGGGAGCCCTAGAGGTGACCCGATTCCCCAGTGTGTGTGGAGAAAGGTGTGAGTGCGGCCCCGTGTGTGAGTGGTGTGGTTGTGAGTGTACCGGAGTGCGTGCCCCCCCAGCACACCGTGTGTGAGTGGGAACCACGTTTGCGAGTGAAAGGGCATGCGTGAGTGAACGGCCGAGTGCAAGAGAGACCGTGTGTGTGAGAGAGCGGTATGCAAGGGAGATGACGGTGGGCATGTGCGAACATGCAGCCTCGTCTCCCGGGGTGAATGTCATGTCGTGGTGTGTGAGCATCGTAACACGCAGGTGTGCGTGGGTGGAATGGAGACGACGACGGCGACAGATGGACAAGGGCCGGGTAGCGGCCGTAGCCGTAATGCGGACCGCACCGGGTTTGCACGGCAGCGAGCGCGAGGTTCGTGCCGTGCAACGCACGAGGCCGTCACGTGCGCGCTTGCGGGAGTGAAACCCGGTCATAGCGCTTGCGGGAGTGAAACCCGGGTGACGTCAGTAGGGTGAATATACTGGTTCTAGCTCACTTTTCCCCATGTAAATGAATGGGGGATTTTCAGCGATTCCCTTTTTTTTCCCCTAAAATAAACCCCCTTTTTATCCGTTTTTCCCTGCTGTGCAGGGGTTTGGCTTTTTGTGAGGCAATGTTTTATGGTCGGATGCCCTTCCTGGACTCCTCTTACAACACAGGGATATGGTACACCTATTCTAACCGGGGCATACACCGGGACCAGTATACTGGTACTCATTTCGCCGACCTCGGAAGGATGACAGGCTGAGTCAACCCCCTGGTGTTAATTCAGCAGCTGAGCGGGATTCGAACTCGGGACACTGGGATCCCAAGCCGCCACCCTAACCACTAAGCCAACACCAGGCTTTGTATATATATAACCAGGCTATCCCAAGGTATATTTATTTGTCTCCCCTTTTAACCTGGAGGTTGATCAGCTCACTCATTGAACCTATAAAGATTTGTTCATTCTCAAATTCCTTCAATAGTTCAATTTTCTTTGCACAATAATCCCCATCTAAAATATTGACAAACAAAACATTTGAATCTTTATATTTTTTAAGATACCCCTTTTGTGCCATTACGAAATGATAAACTTCTCTTAATGCTCTTGTTTGGCCACCTCCTGAGCCACATATCATTTTGAGATTATAGTAAATTGTTTTTTCATTGTTCAATTGATAACTATCAAAGTTTTCAGTCCATTCAAGGATATTCATTTTTTTCTTTACATCCTCTAACTTACTAGTTTTTAAATTGATTCGCTTATTTGTTTTCTTTACCTTTGTTTTAGTTATTTTTTCAATAAGACTTGTTTGATATTTTTCACATTCATTATGTTTTCCATTTATATACCAAGACTGAGATTTTCTCCACTCTTTAGTTTGATTAATACTTGGTTTAACCATTTATATATTGCGAAAAAACCAAGTGTAGCCCTTAAAAAACCCTAACCCATCTTCCCATCGTTAAAACACAATCTATTCTATTCACTCTATCATACAATATCCATATGGAACACAATCTATTCCATTATCTAAAATAAATCTCTTATCATCAAAGGCTCCTAATGCCTTTTTATTTACTTCTTCACTATATATGTTATGTTTATAACTTCTTATTGTATTCATTTTCCTATATTCTTCTTTCTTATTCATCAAACAATTATAATAATTTCTAAAAGTTATTGATTTCTTTATTACATATTTCTTTATTCCCTTTAACCTCTTATCAATCTGATCACCATACTTATAAGCATATGCCTTTGCTCTCAATCCAATAAACTCACTCATTACTTTTCCACCCAACTCATCCTTAAATTTACCAATAACCTTTTCATTCTTTTTGGAAAATAACTCACTCTTCTTGCTGAAATTACTTGTGTCATATACTCCAATATTTTTCTTCATATCTTCATAAACATCATCAGTTTTTATATCTAGGATAAAACTATCAGTGTCCATATACAACAATGAAACATTTTCACCATACTCTTTCTTTAAGTCATTATACAAATAATCATACATCAATATCTTTGATAAATCAAGAACTGCTGTTCCAATATAAATTGGTTTATCCATTACAATACTTTCCTTTTTCATATGAATTGCAGAAAAGTTCTCTGAAAAAACCTCTTCTCTCTCAAAACTTGGTTTATTTATCAATCTCGAAGCTTCTTTCCAAGATGTTGCGAATCTAATGTTTTGCCTGTTTCTAACATTTTCCATAGTCTTTCCAAATACAGCATTATTCATTAATTTATAAAAGTCCCCTTCAAATTTTACTTTTGTATTTGCTCTCATATCTGTATTGAATTGAATATACTTTTTCACCCAAGGACTTTGTTTAAATTTTAAAACTCTATGAATTTTAGCTACTCTCAATCCTTCTCTCAAAAACTGTTTTAAGCTTCCCTGATGCAAAACATATCCCTCTTTATCATAGAATGTTGTTAATAACTTTTCTGTTGATTTACCTTTAATATTAAAACTTTTATGATAATCACTTAACCATTCTTTCTTTGGGGTTTCTTTCTCACATGCAAAAGGAAGATCTTTATGCTTATTATGAAGATCACTCGGGTACTTCAAATCAACTTCAAAATAATAACCTTCTTCTTCGTCATTCAATTCCTCTTGAGAAGAAATAACAATATTCATCAAAGCCTTTTCATAATCCTTTTCTTCCACCCACTCTAATTTACCATAAGGCAGAGATTGAGACATTGCCCATCCATACAAATTATTAGCATCAAAATACATCAAATAATTACTATCTTTTTCACTATCATAATTTGGAAGATATTTATTATTTGCTTTAGCATATCTTTTTGAACATACTTGTGATATTCCACCTCTCTTGGACTTCTCAATCATCAAAAGCATATCAACATCACTGATTAAATCTATATCTTGTTTTGTCATTTTCAACATTGCACTCCAAGCTAAACCAGGAGCTGTGAAATAGTGGGCAGGGTCTAATCCATAACAATTTTTATTATGACAGAGTGATCTAAAAGCTTCAAACACATCAGCTAACAATAAAACATCTGTATTTAGATATAAATCATGATATTCTCCAAGGTTCTTTATCTTAAATAATTTCCATATTTCTTGTGCGTGTTTATATTCCTTATCACTTATCTCTTCTTCATAAAGGTTATTACAGAAACTTTCTTTTGATGGAAGTTGTGTTTCTTTAAATCTCATAAATGAATCCATGTAATCATAAGGATAAATTCCCTTGCTTGTAAGAATTTTCTCTTTACTTTGAATTTCATTCCTTGTTTGAATTTCCTCTCTCGTAAGAATTCCTTCTTTAATCAGAATTTCATCTTTAATCAGAATTTCCTCTTTAGTTAGAATTTCATTCATTGTTCGAATTTTCTTTATAATTAGAATTTCATCTTCAGTTAGAATTTCTTCATTAATTAGAGTTTCCTCTTTACTTTGAATTCTCTCTTTAATCTGAATTTCCTCTTTAGTGAGAATTTCCTCTTTTGGAAAGAATGAATTAAGATTTGGAAAAGAGTCCGTGGAGCTTCGATTTGATGCGAGGAAGGCTCGTGGTGTTCCCATAAACTTGTAAGAATCAAGAAACCGAATACGTGTTATAGGTTTTGTGAATATCATTTTTGGAAATGAAATATACTTTTGACTTGTGTTTGTTATGGCAGAAATATTCCCTGGTGTTTTTGAAAGTTCATTTATAAATAGATGTGTATCATAGTTGGCGCTGTTGTGAAGAAAGACTGGAATAAAAGAAGGTAATTTATAATTAAGATTACAACAGGAATGAGCGGGACCTCTATATTTACCAGTAAGATGACAATGATCCCTAACTTTAGACTCCTTAATTTCCCCCTCACAAATATGACAGATATTGTTCTTTCTAAATTCTAATTTTTCTTCTTTGGTTAATTTCATCGGTTCATTTGTTTCTTTCATTAATTTAGTGAGTCTTATACAATCCTTTTCTAATCGTTTTACAAACTCTTGTGAAGCTTTTTTTCCACCATAATGTTCAAGTTTGTTTTCTTTTCTCCAACAGATGATTTGATATAATAACAGAAACCACAAGGAATATGTTTTTGATATTTATTTGTATATGATTCTTTTGGATTAGGAGAAGCAGTATTTATCTTTTTAAGGATACACTCAAAATCAGCGTATATCACAAATGGGTGCATGATAGATTTATTATAATCTTCAAAAGAAATCTTTTCACCAGGTTGAGGCATTGTAATTACAGCTGATTTATGATTACTACAATATTTTGAATGTTGTTCTAATCGTTCTTTTGTATGAAATGAATTAAGACATCGCTTACAAGGATATATTTTGTTTGCTGTTCTGAATACCTGAGAAGAGATTAATCTTGATAAATTATTGATGTATGTGTAATGTGAATTCTTTCCAACACTAAAATATAAAAGATCAATGTGTGTTTCTTCATTTTTATCGTTGTTTGAAATTTTTAATATTTGAACTTTGTTTGTATCCGTTAATCCATATACATTAATAGAAAGATTATTATTTTTCTCAAATTTAGGAATATCTGTTGGTGGCATTGGGAATTTAAAATCTTTAATGTCCAAGGTATTCTCATATTTCATATATTGTTTTACTCTTTCTGAATTACATTTTGGTGGATGTAAGTGAGCAAGAACAGACCAGAGAAAACATTTATTATCATTGTTCTTAATATTAACAACTGCCTTCTTTAGTTTTATTTCTTTTGGTAATTCAATATAAGAAGAAGCTTTAAGAGGGTTTGATTTTAGAATGTGTATATCTAAAAAGATGATTTTTTTAATATTGAATCCACTTCCTACCACTGTATTATCAACATCCTCCTCTTGTCTTGATAGTTCTTCATAAACCCCACTATTCAAAAAATCTTGAAATGATGTTATAAAATGAAGATCTGTTCTCATATAAGGAGTTTGTTCTTCATCTTGTCTTTTCATATTCATTTTCACTCCCATATAAAACTTTAAAGTTTTCATTTCTTTTAATGTCTTTTTAATAAATTTTTCAACATCGGGTTTCACAATTTCAATTGATTCAGCTATTGATGATGGACCGGGTTCTCCAAATTGAAAAATCCTTATTTTTATATGCCCTTTAAATGCCCCATCAGTGTTTTCAATATAATAGTCTCCCTTTACTTCAAACTCATTTTTTTTCTTTTTGTGATTGAAGATGTTTATTATAACTACTCTTCAAAACATCCTTTGAACAGATATCACAATGTTTTCTTTCCAACTCAAGAGGAGATATTTTATGAAACAGATTAAATGTGTGTTTGTTGGTTCGGAGGTGTTTTCTATAATGTTTATATTCGTGATTACAAACATCGCAGTATGTTGTATTCACCATATTTATATAATAAATCTTTGCTTAAACTAAAATTTTCTTGATGAAAATTTCGTTTGTTTTACAGGTGAATCTGTGCTTAAAACCATTTTATCCTCCAACTTTTTCACTTAATAAATACAATGTTTCAAGACACAAAAGACAAGTTTCAATCAATCTCTTCATTTGTTAAAGATACTGAGAAATATGTCAAGGATGTAAAATTGAACAAAGATAAATATAACAACTATTGGATAAAAACTATTATGGTAAATAATATGAGTTCTTCAATTTCCTTCAGTGGAAGGGCTTTTAGTATACCTGGAAGAACATCAATTAAAGTATCTCTAACAAAAGTTTCTCCTCTCCTTCTAGTAATATATTCAAAACTAGAAAAAGCAATGAAACAAGAAAAAGTATCAAAAAACAAAAATCTTATGGATGAAGCTTTAGAAAGAAAAGATAAGACCATCTGTAATATGCAATGAGAAATTTGTATTTTTTTCAACAACCCTAAAGATGTAAATCCTGATGAAATAAAGGATGTTAATATATCAGGTGAAATGACATTTCGTTCAATAGTAATTAACGATCATTTTAAAATTACCTTTAATATAAAAAATGTTGTCGTTGAATCTGATAATGAAAAAAAGTATATCGATATCGATGGTAATATACAACTGAAAGTATAGATGAATTTCAGTTTAAGTAAAGTTTTACTTTATAAATATGCTAGACTTTCCTGATTCTCCATATGACAAATTTGAGAATTGTCCTGCGTGTGAAAGACGGGGATTAAACACAGAGTCAAAAGCCTATAAACAATGTATATTCTGTGATTATCTTCTAATTAATGATAATAAAAAATATAAAAAGGAAAATAATTCTTTTAGATTTACACCAAAAATGAATTACTTTACAAGATTGATTAGAGAAATGAATGTAAAGTATGAGGGTGATAACACACCTTTCCTTACAAGGGAAGAAACTGAACGTATAAGAGAAATGTTCAAAGGATTGTTGTTGTATATTATTCATGGATGTAATTTTCAGGGAAATATCAACACAAGATATTGTATAAATAAAATAATGGATTATCTTGAAATTAAACCTGAACTTAGGATAAAATATAGAGTTTCTAAAAAAGCCAATAATAAATTAAATAACCTGTTTTTCAAATATATAAATGAATGATTTTTTACCTATTTGGGAAAATAAGATAAAATTTAACAACCATAAAAATCTCCCAAATTCATTAAGATGTCTCGTAGTTGGTTCAAGTGGATGTGGAAAAACCTGCTTACTTTTAAAAATGCTCCTCACTCCCAACTTTTTAGATTATGATAATTTAATAATTTTCACAAAGTCGAGTTTTCAACCAGAGTATCAACTACTCTCACAAGGTTTTAATGCTGGTCTTCAAAAAGAAGATATAATCGGTTTATTTAAACACCAAAAAAAACCTAAATGATTATAACATTGAAGATATAATTCAACTATTTTGTGATACACAGAGATGTAAAAAGAAATCAAATCCGATAACTTGTATTCTTAGTGATAATACGGATGATATACCGTCTCCCCAAGATTTGGATAAATCAAAAAAGAACCTCGTTATCTTTGATGATTGTGTTAATGAGAGAAACCAAACGGTAATGGACAGCTACTACACAAGAGGGAGACATTCTTCTTGTAATTGTATTTATCTTAGTCAATCGTACTTTCAACTTCCTCGTCGTTCCATCAGAAACAATGCTAATACTTTTATTTTATTCAAGTTAAATTCAATAGCGATCAATAATTTTTGGAGAGATAATTGTTCTACATTATGTAGTAAAAAGAAATTTGAGGATTACATGAAGCACACGACTGAAAAATATAAATATATTGTTGTGAAACAAGATGAGATATTAAGGGATATATTTTTTGTTTTATATACAATTACATATATAAATGACAACTATTATTATAAATCTTGTGGGTAAATCTGCTTCTGGAAAAAACTTTCATAAATCAAGGTTCTTGTGTAGTACAAATGAGAATATTGTAAATTTACTTAAAGAACACCCCGTGATACGCATTGTATCAACAACAACTAGAGCAATAAGACCTGGAGAAGTAAAAGGTGAAGATTATCACTATATTTCAGTGGAGGAACATATGCGATTGAGGAATGAAGGTCAAATGTTTGAGGAGGTTTCTCTTGGTACAACAAAATATTCACATTGTAGGAGTGAGTTAAGGAAACTACAATCTGGTGGTGTTGGGATATTAGAAACTAATCCAGAAGGAACGAGACAAATTATTAAACATCTGAGTGGAGTGAAGATTTTATCATTCGGTTTTGATGTTGATGAAGAAACTCAACGCAAACGTATGAAAAGCAGAGATGCAAGTATTAGTGAAGAAGAAATTACAACTCGCATTAATGTTAACAAAGAATTTGATGAAATATTTAAAGAAAAGGATTTATTTGAACACATCTACTTGAATGATGAAGAAAAGGAAAATTTCCCTGTTGATCTTTACAATTCATTAAATGATATTTTACAATAAATAAATGGATGCAAAAGAAAGAGCAAGAAGATTTAAGGAACATCAAGAGTTGGTTTCAAAAGTTGTAAAACAACAGGAAGACATAAAGAAGAAACGCAGACAGAAACTAACGGGCGAAGAAGCATTTGAAAGAAAACAAGAGAAATTTTTTAAACCACTTTTAAAAACTTCCCAAGAAAAAATGAAAGATGTTTCCACAGTTCCCACAGTAGAATATACTCCCAGAAAGCTTCAAATGTTAAAAGATTTCAGTCAAATGACGGAGGAAGAATTAGAGCACATTGGAGAATTAGAATATCATGATGAAGAATTATTTCAACCACTGGAAGAGATTAATCAACCCCCTGATTATATTGTGAATGCTGTTCAAAACAATGAATATTCAGCGGATTCAAAAACCAAAGCAGGACTCATTCCAACAGAACAACCAGCAATATTTCATCTTGTTCAAGAAAAGGTATTGATATTTAATGATGAATTAAGGTTCTTGGGTTCTGCTCAACCCCCTGTTAAACTAACTCCGAGATTAATGTTTCTTCTCACAAAAGATGGAAGACAAGGTTCAACTGTGAGGGATGAATCAAAGTATATTGATAAACCATTGGATATGGAAAATAATGACGATAGAGTATATATTGATCTGCTGAACACTCTAAATTATAAGGTTATTCTTTCTGGTAAAAGTAGGAAGAATGAGAAGGAGAAACACATTATTCAGGCTTTAAGTATCCTTGCTTCAGGTGTTAGTTTTCTTCCAAATGACCCATCGCAATTAGTTAATAGACTGTTGTTGTTGTTAGGCAGTAAGAAGGCTGGAAATAACAATTGTTTTAATGAAGCATCAGCCATTTTAGACCAGTTGATGAACATGAAAATAATTAATAAATCTCAATATAAAGACATTTTATCTCATATTAAATAAGATGAGAAGCACAATCCTTAGTTTCAATTTCACAACAAGCGACCACACATCTTCATTCCCATACCCACTACAACTTGACACAACAAAAGAATATGAGGCATCTTTATTGTCCATGGAAACTTATAATACCTTATTTAATATAACTGATAAAAATGACAAGTTTAGTTATAATCCCGGAAGTGGATACAAAACGATAACAGTCTCACCCGGAGCATATGAGATTTCTCAAATATCTTCCGAAATTGCTCGTCTTATGAAAGAACAGGGTGATGAACCAAAAAATATTGTTATAAACATCCAAAAACATACTTCAAAATCAACGATTAAAGTTAAAAATAACTACAAGGTTGATTTCACAATTGATAATTCATTTAGAGAGTTATTGGGTTTCTCCTCAAAAAAGATTGAAACTAATGGGACGTTTTACAGTGATAATGTCATTCAAATATCCTCAGGAATAAATTCGGTGTTAATTCACTGTGATTTGATTGATGGTGCTTATAATGATGGAAAAAAAACAAATACAATATTTTCATTCAGCGCATACTCAACCCCAATTGGTTATAAATTCAATATGGAACCGAAAAATTTGGTTTATCTACCTGTGTCAGGAAAAACCATACACAGAGTAAATTTTAGGATAACCGACCAAGATAATCGTGTGATTTCTTTTAATGGAGAAGTTATATCCATCAGAATTCACCTACGTGAAGTTTTCCAATAAATAAATACGATGGTTATTGTGAGGAAACACGAGTTGGGAAAATATAAAATAATTACAGGGGATGGGATGTTCCTTTCCCCATACTACAAGGGTGAAGGTATGTATCTTGGTAGAGGATACTATAAACCTAAGAGACAAAGGGGTGTTGGACATCAATTTAGAGGAGATGGGATAATTGATACTCTCATGGGTATTGGTTCAACTATTCTTAAACATAAAGATCTAATTGGTTCAACTGCTTCTGCTGTGGGAAATGTAGCAGGTGCTGTAAAGAGTATAAAAGATGCTCAGAAGGAATCTCATAAATTACAAGCAATAAAAGAAATTAAGAAAGGCAAAACTCAGTTGTCCCCCCAAGAACGACAGAAAATAATTCAAATACTTGGATCAGGGTTTCAAAAGTTTTAACATCTTTTTCCTAAATAAATACAAGTATGGAAGCAATTGATAGTATCTATGATTTGGATGATACTATTATTATCTCAAACTCCACTAAAAAAGAAGATTACTTCAAGGTAAATGCAATAACTGGAACAGACTGGAATACGAATGGTACAAAAAGTTTTGAAATAAATAATCAACAAACCTATTTGAATCTCTCCGAAAGTTTCTTGTTGTGTAAATTTAAATTCACTAAAGCTGGGAATAACACAAACGCTACACTTGTAAATGATTTCTTCTGGAAAATGTTTGATAGTGTGCGTTTGTATATTGGAACACAAGAAGTTGAAGCGGTTGATTATGTCTCTGCTGTATCTGAAATGATAAAATTTACACTCTATACATTCAGTGATAGAATGGGAAAGGGGTCTGTCGAAGGTTTTATTCCTGATATGTCAACGGGAACAAACACAGACCCTGGATATATTCAAAGGAAAGGAGCGTATAATGATGATACAAAAGCAGAAAATAGTTTTACTGTGGCGGTTCCTCTTAAAGGTATATTTGGATTTTGTGATCATGATAAAGTTCTGTATGGTCTTAAAATTAGATTTCAACTACAAAGGAATGATAATGAAAATCGATTGCTTTTTGGTGTTGGTAGTGCTTTTGGTGAACAGAATAAATTTGTAATTGAGGAGATGAGTTGGTATATCAGTGAATATACTCCTAATCTTAAAACAGAAGAGATGTTGAATCGAAGACTTAACTCAAAGAAACCACTCAGTGTATCATACCTCAAAAGAAGATGTCAACACGTTAAACTCAATCAAACTACTTACACGTGGAATTTGGGTGTTCTGGAAGGAAAGCCACGATATCTGTGGATCATTTTTAAAAAGCCAGATGGTGATACTGCGACTGATAAGAATAATGCATTGAGTGATAATGTTAAGGTGAAACAACTTCGCGTTTCTCTAGATGGAACATTTTATCCACGAGATAGATTGGAAATTAATTGGGAAAAAATGATTTTGCTGAAGCATACAAGTCTTACCAAAAGGTGTGTGAAAGTAATGGAAATAAAGAACCTATTTTGGATATGACAGCATTTAAAAGTTTGTATACAATCTATGCGTTTGACCTGAGCGCGCAAAAGGAAACTATAAAGTCTAATCGAGTGGATACTTCCCTATACATTGAAAGAGGAGAGAGTGAAGAAGTTGATACATATTGTTTGCTTTTGGAAGAAACAGAATTGCAGATTAATACAGATAATGGTGTGATGATTAGTCACACATAATTTTTTGTTAAATAAATGAGTGGCAAAGTACCAACTGGGGTATATGTTAATCAAATCAATCTTCATAAACTATCATCTTGTGTTCAAAATCAAAAGCCTTGTACGATTAACGTTAATACAATTCAGAGAAAAGGAGCAGTAAGAATTGATGTTTTGCTCACAAGAGAACAGGTTAAAATCTTGAATGACACTGGCTCACTTAAAATTAAAATGACAAAACCAATGTTGAAAAAATATTCAATAAGAGAGACGAGTGGAGGATTTCTCCCATTTCTAATTCCTTTATTTGCTGGTTTAAGTGCGGTTGGAGCATTGACGGGTGGTATTTCAACAGCGGTGAAAACTGCCAACGAAAGGAAGGCTCAACTCCAGGCTCAAAAAGAATTGGAAAGACATAACAAAGAGTTGGAGAAACAAATTAGTGGAAGTGGCGTAATTGTAGATTTTGCTGAAAAACTTGAAGGTCTGCCTGATAAAGCGAGATTGTTAGTTGGAGATATGCTTTCTTCTATTGCACAAGCAGGTGTAAAATTAACGAAAAGAGGTAATGGATTATATCTTTCTAATAAATAAATGAGCATTGATGAGTGGTTGGAAAAATTTGGAAAGAATACAACATCAAATTTACAACTTGACAAATATTGTAAGAAATTAAAAATTCATAATGTGGTTATTTGTATGAGAGATGAATTAACAAATGTGCCGAAACATACAAAGAATATTATTATGAACTTAGAAGATAATAATGGGAACAGTTCTCATTGGGTTTGTATTTTTAATAGTCAAGACAAATATTATTTTGATAGTTTTGGCCTTCCACCACCTGTTGAAGTTATAAAATTCTTACAGAATGGTGTTTATCAAACATTTCAAGTCCAAGAATTAAATTCCAAGTGTTGTGGTCAATTATGTCTATATGTGTTATTTCAACTCAACAAAAATAAAAAATTTTATGATATTATTTTTAATCTAATATAAATGACTTATGTTGGTAAAGATGGTTCTATCTTTGGTGTATCTCAAGAACTGGATATTGATTTATCAAATTATTACACAAAGGCACAGGCTGAACGACATAAATATAATATAACCAAAAATATTAACATGAAAAATGCTTTTAAATTAAAAAATTATCCAAGCCCGACTGACGCGAATGACTTGGTGAGATTAAGCGATTTATCACAATATATATCCTTAAATAAAACGGCTGTGTATTCCAAAGATACAGAAGTGTTGATATTATCTCCAGGTCATACAGAATTCACAGTTCGAATTAAAATAAATTTTTATAAAGAAGGGCGTATCGTTTGTATGAGAATAGAACAATGGGGGTATGATATGAATGATTTAGGGTATAATTGGTCATTTAAAATTAACCTCGAAGACCTGGAACAATTAAATCAGTCTCGTAAGGAAGAATATTATCCACTTGGTATCGAGAATGAGTTTTGTGGGTCCACGATTAGTAAACAACAAATAAAAGAATTTAATAAGGGAAAATATAATAATGGTTTTGCCCTTGTTTATCTCATGAAAACAGAAAAAACAGGATTATATATAATAAGTAAGGAAATACAAAATGATTTAACTATGGGAAGATGGGGAGGTGTTTCGTGTCATAATATTATTCTAACATATATTTCTAATACATAAATGACAGCAAGAAGGCTTCAAGAAAATTATCATTTCTGTGTCCAAGCATACCTTCAAGAAAAGGGTATTCGGTATTTTAATAAATATGTTCTACAACATAAGAATGAGGTATTTTCAATAAAAGATTGGCATTATGCTGATGTTGATAAACCGACAACTTTAGATTTAATTACAATGTTAAATAATGAAAAAATTATAAAGTTAAGAAAAGGTAAGGCTCTTTTAGAAATTCAAAAGAAATTTTATTGGTTTCCTGTTGTAAAAAAAAAATATTTTCGATGCAGGAATAACAAGAAATCCTGATGAATATATGTATAATATTCTATGGGGTGTAAGCGATTCAAGGATAGTAAGGGATGAGGAAGGAGTTGAAGAAGAGAGTGAAGAGGAGGAAAAGGAGAAGAGAGAGAGGGAGGAGAGGGAGAAGAAAGAGAAGGAGGAAAAGGAGAAGAGAGAGAGGGAGGAAAGAGAGAAGAGAGAGAGGGAGGAAAGAGAGAAGAGAGAGAGGGAGGAAAGAGAGAAGAGAGAGAGGGAGGAAAGAGAGAAGAGAGAGAGGGAGGAGAGGGAGGAAAGAGCGAGACAAAATAAATATCAAAATATGGAAACCAGTGAGATTCAAAAAAGATTGGTGGTATTACAGAAAATAACTCAACCCACCGAGGAGGAAAACAAAGAATTGACAAGTCTATTGGCAATATTTTCTTCAAGACTATTGACATCGTCAAGCTATTCATTTTAATTCAAGTTTTTTTCTTAAATAAATGGAGAGAGTGAAGGCATTTCTTAGGATTCTTTATGTTTTAAAAATTAAGATTCAAATGTGCATGTTGGAAACTAAAAAGGTTTTTGCACTCTGCAGGACTTTTTCACATAAATAAATGAGTTATTGTCTCAAATGTAAAAAGAAAACTAATACTAAAAATATTTCATATATTAAAAGTAAAAATAACAGGGTTATACAAAAAGGTATATGTTCGGTGTGTGGTTCAAAAATAAAATCAATTTATCTCCAAACACAAACTCGGAGGAGATATACAAAAGTTTTTATCAGGAAGTAAATTTACAACTACTGGAATACCAGGGGAATTACATCTTCCAGGGTATTCTTTCTGTGGTCCAGGCACAAACTTGGATAAAAGATTAGATGAGGCAGACAATCCTAAATCCTGGAGTCAGCCTATCAATAGAGTTGATGAAGTGTGCATGAGACACGATATTGATTATGGGAATACCACAACGTTGGAAGAAAAGCATGAAGCCGATAGAGAAATGTTGTATAATTTGTCTCTGATACAAAATCCAACCTTGAGAGAAAAAGTTGATCGGTTCATTGTGAAGAAGATGATCAGTGCTAAATTGAAACTTGGGCTTGGAAATTCAAAAAACTTATAGGCTCTAATGATGCCATTAAGACTGAAGAGCAATTAGCTGATGAATTACATAAACCAATATTCACAAAGTTTCAGAGAAGGAAAGTTTATTCCAAAGAAGTAGATTATATCTGGTCTGCTGATTTGATTGAACTCAATAATGATAAGGGGTACAAGTATGCTTTAACCGTTATTGATTTGAGGAGTAGATATGCGTGGGTTGTCCCTTTAAAAAACAAAACAGGTAATACTCTTATGTTAGCTTTTCAACAGATATTTAATAAAAGTAAGAGAAAACCTAAAAAATTGTGGACTGATGAGGGTAGAGAGTTTTATAACAAGACATTTATGAATTTTCTAAAAAATAACTATTATATTATACAGTACCTTTAATGAAGGGAAGGCGGTTGTTGTTGAACGTTTTAATCGTACCTTAAAAGAGAGACTATATAAAAAATTCACACAACTCGGTTCACAACAATGGTCATCTTTTATTCAGGATATTGTGGATAAGTATAATGACACGATTCACACGTCAACAAATATGAAACCATCAGAAACATTTACAAAATTAAAATATGAAAAAGAGATTAATGTCAGAAAACCTAAGTTCAAAGTTGGTGATATCGTAAGAATATATAGGTGGAAATCTCATTTTGAAAAAGGTTTTACTGAACGATGGACGAAAGAACTTTTTAAAATTGTTGATGTAATAGATACGGTTCCTTGGACTTATAAAATATATGATTTGGAAGGGGAAGAGATTTTAGGTTCATTTTATTCACAGGAATTACAAAAGACAAAGATAAATTGAAATTTTTTGACTCCGCCCCTTTTTAACTCCACCCACACAAACCCCGCCCACACAAGCCCCGCCCACACAAGCCCCGCCCACACAAACCCCACACAAACCCCACCACACACAAACCCCTCACAAGCTCCAATAAATTGAAATTTTTTGACTCCGCCCCTTTTTGACTCCACCCACACAAGCCCCGCCCACACAAGCCCCGCCCACACAAACCCCACACAAACCCCACACAAACCCCACCACACACAAACCCCACACAAGCTCCACACAAAAACTCCACACAAGCTCCACACAAGCTCCATACACACAAGCTCCACCCATATTCATCATATTCACATAATTAGTGATTAGTTAATTAGTTCCCCACACACAACATGTTTATTTAATTAAAAAATTATCCACCCATCCACACAAGCTCCACTCATCCACCCATCCACCCATCTCTCCACCCATCCATTGATCCACACAAACCTCATCCGCATTCACCCCTCCCACATAAGCTCCACCCACATAAACCCCTGCCCACATAAACCCTGCCCACATAAACCCCTCCCACATAAGCCCTGTCTACACAAGCTCCACACAAAAACTCCACACACATAAACCCTGTCCACATAAACCCCTCCCACACAAGCTCCACCCACATAAACCCTACCCACATAAACCCTGCCCACACAAGCTCCACCCACATAAACCCTACCCACATAAACCCTGCCCACACAAGCTCCACCCACATAAACCCTGCCCACATAAACCCTGTCCACATAAACCCTGCCAACATAAACCCTGTCCACATAAGCCCCGCCCAGACAAGCCCCACCCACACACACCCCTCCCACCGAAGCCCCGCCCACACAAGCCCCGCCCACACAAGCCCCACCCACGCAAGCCCCACCCACATAAGCCCCACCCCCTCATCCCCCTGTGCGCCCCCACCTTTGACCCACCACCTCCCTCATCCCACCCCCACCCTTCCCCACACACACATGGGGAGGGGAGGGATGGGATGAGGGGGTGATGGGTCATTGGGGGAGCGCACCTACCCCCCCCCCCCCCCCCCCCCACCCCCCCCCCTCGTTCATGTCTTGATCCTCTTCTTGTAATTCAGAATCAAGTAATTGTATACAAAACAAATATAATTTATTAATATTGAAAATATTAAATATTCATTTGCGAGAATGTATAATCTTTCCCAGCAATCTTCTCCAGATGTCTTGTGATTTCGAAACTCAGACACCATATTCTGTTTTGAAACAAAAAGTGGATAATAATTACATGGTAATATGAGTAAGCCTCGTTGACCACTGAATTAACACACCAGGAGGCCGACTCAGCCTGTCATCCTTTCAAGGTCAATAAAATTAATTCCAGTGTACTGACAAAACTGCGTCCAAACTAATGATGCAACCAACATTAGACGACATTCTAAAGAGAGAATGATAATAATAATTCAGAAATATTTACCTCCAGAAAATCATGTGTTGTACAAGATTGCTTCAACAGCTGATGTTGTGCGATAGTGCTGAAAAAAAAAATAATAAGTCAAGGGTATAGATGAAGAGACAGACAGAGAGAGATACAAACAGACAGGGAAAGCAACACACACACACACACACACACACGCACACACACACACATACGCACACATAGACACACACACACGTGTCTCACCATTGGTTTAATTCATTCGAGATCAGAGACCAGTCATTATAAATCATTGACCTCTTCAATAAGAGCAGAGAGAGGTAGGTAGAAAGACAGACACACACACACGTGTCTCACCATTGGTTTAATTCCTTCGAGATGAGAGGACGTGATAAGACTTCATGCCACTCATTGTAAATGTCTTTCAATTCTCTTCTAAAATCATTGATCTCTTCAATAAGAGTATTAATTTCATGAACCACGTCGTGATATGTAAACTCAATTTCTTCCAATGCCCTGTCAGGGAAAAATATATATATCAGAATTATCATGATTTAATTAATAATCATTTGCTTCATCGTTCAAAGAGAAAACCATACACAAACTTACCAACTCTGTAGTAAGCTTTTGTCTTCATCGGAAGAAAGATCGCCCATGTCTCAGTTGTAAAAATGAAAATCCCGTCTGGCAGAAACTTTGTCTGGTGAATCACTTATAAGGCAACGACGAGGAAATTCCCTAAGCATTGGGTGCGGCCACAGGAAATGACAGCTTGGAAAATAACTGGGCGATTGTATGAATCATTTACAAAACATACTTAAAATGGTTTTGATTCAAATGTTTTCAGTTCGTGTTCTGAGATAAAATATAAACACGAGACCTTGTCTCACAGAATAGTTCCTATTTTTTCACAGCATGACTGTCTAAAACCACACAGCACGACCGTGTCAAAAAACACTTCCTCATTTTCACGGCATGAACTGAAAACATTTGAAACAAAACTTTTTTATGGCGTGGTTTATACACAAAAATGATTTGCAACTCGGGCGGTGGTCAGATGAGATCATTAAGAGAAGTTTATCATTTCGTAATGGCACAAAAGGGGTATCTTAAAAAATATAAAGATTCAAATGTTTTGTTTGTCAATATTTTAGATGGGGATTATTGTGCAAAGAAAATTAAACTATTGAAGGAATTTGAGAATGAACAAATCTTTATAGGTTCAATGAGTGAGCTGATCAACCTCCAGGTTAAAAGGGGAGACAAATAAATATACCTTGGGATAGCCTGGTTATATATATATATATATATATATATATATATATATACAAAGCCTGGTGTTGGCTTAGTGGTTAGGGTGGCGGCTTGGGATCCCAGTGTCCCGAGTTCGAATCCCGCTCAGCTGCTGAATTAACACCAGGGGGTTGACTCAGCCTGTCATCTTTCCGAGGTCGGCGAAATGAGTACCAGTATACTGGTCCCGGTGTATGCCCCGGTTAGAATAGGTGTACCATATCCCTGTGTTGTAAGAGGCGTCCAGGAAGGGCATCCGACCATAAAACATTGCCTCACAAAAAGCCAAACCCCTGCACAGCAGGGAAAAACGGATAAAAAGGGGGTTTATTTTAGGGGAAAAAAAAAGGGAATCGCTGAAAATCCCCCATTCATTTACATGGGGAAAAGTGAGCTAGAACCAGTATATTCACCCTACTGACGTCATAGCTGCGTGTATGGTTGGAATCCGGTAGGAGGGTGAATCCCTGCCAGATGGTGCCGTCCAAGAGGGACAAGGGACGCGAACAGCTGCCATGACGTCATGCCGAAGGTGCGCGGCTGTGAATTGCTGTGAATATTGTTACGGTTGTGGAAATTCGCATTACACCATAAAGAGTCCTCAGGTGAGATATATCGATAAGACCATGTCTAGTTAGCCCAAACCCATTGTATAGAGGGAATATGTGTGATTCATCGAGGCTGCGACGCTTTGAGATAGCCCTTTTTCTTTTCTGTCGTTATTTTGAACCAACCACGTCTCAACCACCATTACAACAACCACCTTAACCACAACGCCAACCATGCCACCATCACAACAACCACGACCACCCCAACTACCAACCGCACCACCTGTGAACACCGAACGTCGGGCTGTCTAGGGCCGGTTCAGCGATCGGTGCCAAACGCATCGAGCCGCGAGCGCGAATGGCGGCCTTTCCGAGGGAGAATTCGGATCCAGAAGGCTTCACGCCCCTTTTTCTCCGTCCAATGGGAAAGCGTCGGGCGGTATGGCCCCGCCTCCAAGCACGATGAACGTGGATTCTCCACGAGCAGAATTCGGATCAGGAATGCTTCATGCCCCCTTTCTGCCCGACCAATGGCTGAACAGAGGGTGGCGTGGCCCCGCCTCCAATCGCGTTTTCATCCGAATATTTGCATATGGGCTCCTCCTGAGACCTATGAAGATGCGAGCGCAAGGCGACTCGCGCGCGTGAGTTGAGCTGGGAGGAGTTCGAGAGAAGTTGAGCTGGGAGGAGTTTGAGAAGAGTTGGAGAGAAGTTGCGGAGGAGTTGGAGGGAAGACGGAAGTCAGCAACGCGGTTGCGGTGTGGGGGTCGCTCGTCTCGTCGCGGGATCCAAGCCAGCCAGCCATGCCCCTCTCCCTGAGCATCAGCGATTTCCCCCCCCCCCAATTCGCGCTGAAATAGTGCCGAGGGGGCCCCCGTTCCTCCCCCACCCTAAATGTGGTGCCAACAAAACCGCTCGCGCGGAGCACGCTGGAGAGGACTCGCCGACCATGCCAGGGCCACGGAGTCGGGGTGCAGCTGCGCGAACATTGCGGCTTGCCCACCATCGCGTCACAAGGACGCCGGTAAGACCTCCCCGGTCTCGTAAACCTGGCCGATCCTCCAGGATCCACGTACATTTGGTCTACGGACCTGTCTGCCTCCTCGCCTATGAGGGTGGCTTTCTTTCTTTCGGGTTGAATGTATGCTGTGGCGCCGTGTCTTGTAAAGTAGAAACTGTTTAAGTGCATGTAAATAAACCTTTGCTTTTATTCGGTTGTAGCTCTGCATCGTATTGCATTTGCTTTTGTTGCATGACTGTGTCGGGGATTGTATGTACTCTAACAGCAACCAAACATGTCTACTAGTGTTTGGTTAAAACTCTTTCTTAATTGGAAATGGGGAAAGGATAAATCTTCCCAATGTTTATCTGTGCACTGTCAAGGAACTTGTTTTTCCAGCCAAAGGGCTGGCACTGTTACAACACAGCTGGTCTTGTTGACTGTTTGAAATGGCCTTGCTGATCGGGCAGCTAGGCTACCTGGAATCTGTTGGATCACTGCCCAGAACTGCTAAGGCCCAACAACATGTAGGAGGCTACCTTTGAAAATTCTTTAAGGGAATCAAGGGTGTTGTTTCTGCACTTTCTGTGCTCTCTTATCAGCAGTACTGACAGGAGAATGCTATAAATTAATGAATGGTAATAAATCCTCTTTGACACACAGTTATTCAAAGGTCGCAGTAAACTGAATATAAGGCAGTGCCGAAAGACAGCTCACCAGAGGATTAGGCTGGGTGGACTATTGTGTTCAAAGCCTGTTGTCTCCATATGCATATGTCTGATGTGTAATAAACCCTTCTCTACCAAGATCGGTGGGAACAAAGCTTGATCTTAATCACTGTGGACCTCACCTGGATCTCAACAATTGGCGCAGCGAGCAGGGGGCAAGCCGGATCGAGGAGGAGCTCGAGAGCCCTGGTGAGACAAAGGAGGAAAGAGCCGGCCAGCTTAAGGAAAAGCTAAGAAAGCTGCCTCCTTTCTCACACTGGGGATACTCGTTGCTCTCTGAGATCTGTCCTTGCCCTTACAAAACGAACCAGGGGAGAAGGAGGTTTATTTGCACATCGGAAAGGGGTACCCGGGAAGGTAAGGGCCCATTGGAAGGTTGAGGGGAACCCCAGGACACTCCTTTGGGAGACAGTGGGGGAGACCCAAGAATACGCCAGGGCCAGGATCCGAACGGGAGATTGAGGGGAGGGAAAGGTGTGAAAACCCCGTTGGGAGGGTGAGGGAGCGGGAAGTGTGCATTGGGAGTGTGAAGAAACACCCCAGGCGGAGAACACTAACCCGGCCCAAGAAAACTCTAGGAAGGATCAGTGAAATAAGGAAATATGGGAAATAAGACGTCAAAATCAATAGAGGATAAAGATATCCGTGTGAAATAAGGAGGGAACAGGTTGGAATCCTGTACCATAGAGAGGGAAGGTTAGAGGCCTTCATTGGGTTTTGAGGCTTAAGGCGGCTGATTGAAAGGGATTTCGGTCCCGACGTAAAAGGAGAAACGATTTACAGCTATTAGGCGGTTGGTAAGATAAGAACAAAAGATGGGGAATAACTCTGCAAAGAACATAGAGTTACCCAAAGGAACAACACTTAAAGTTATCGGTGAAAGTGGAAAACACTGGAGAGCGTTTGCAGCGTGGCTAACGGAGTCACAAAGTGAGACAGGATGTAAGCGATTCGATTCAGAGGGAATCTTGAACCAACGGGAAAAGAACACAAGGTTAATGAGCCAGGAGAAGGGCTGTTTGTAGAGTTACCTGTTTGGATGTATTTGTGAATACAATGTGGTGGGGAAGGTTGAGTTTTGTGTTCGACGTAAGTTGAGTGTTCCAACCTGGAACTTGTATGTGTGGAACAACTTGTATGTTTGTATGGAGATAATGATTGGTCGTCATCGTAAATATGAAGACTTTGGACGAGGTGAATTGCGCACACCAAATCCGGAGGAAGGACGATGATGACCGATTCTGCACGTGTTGTTAATTCATAGTGATGGGCAAATGTCATTGAGAGTGTGTGTGTGTGTGTGTGTGTGTGTGTGTGTGTGTGTGTGTGTGTGTGTGTGTGTGTGTGTGTGTCTGTGAGTGTGTGTCTGTGTGTCTGTGAGCGTGTGTCTGTGAGTGTGTGTCTGTGAGTGTGTGTCTATGAGTGTGTGTCTGTGAGTGTGTGTGTCTGTGAGTGTGTGTCTGTGAGTGTGTTTATGTGAGTGTGTGTGTGTCTGCGTGTCTGTGTCTGTGTCTGTGTCTGTGTCTGTGTCTGTGTCTGTGTGTGTGTGTGTGTGTGTGTGTGTGTGTGTGTGTGTGTGTGTGTGTGTGTGTGTGTGTGTGTGTGTGTGTGTGTGTGTGTGTGTGTGTGTGTGAGTGAACTCGATAGGGAATTGAATAATAAAAACCACTTCAGCAGACAGTTTGGGGATTATGTGTGACAATTCCCTATAGTACTCGTGCTGTGGGATGTCAAATGGACCAACGTTTGGGTTTTCTCATGGTCCGATAAACTCTGTATGCTGTTTTGGCTTTGAACACTGTACGTGATACGTGATAAATGGATGGTCTCCACGGAGCATCATTTTGATTTCAAATTCAAATTCAGTTCTGTTTCCACTTTGCATGTTTCGTAAGGCTGATCGACGTTACGGGTTCGTTTTAACGTCAGTTTCAATTCTGGTTTCATTGTTGGGGTCAGTAAGCATGTTTTATACTTGATTTTCGTAAATCTGGGAAAAAAAACTGTTATTTTATGGGGTTTTGCAAGTCACGTGACGTGCCGTGGGATTTAACAGGCGCGACGAAAGCACGAAATCGTCCCGTCGAAGGACAGCTTATCGTGAGGGTTTACGAGATGGATTAGCACATTTTACAAAGTTTGGGGACGCCCTTCTTAGGATTCTGTAAAAATTCCGATTTAAAACGAACGTATTTGAGATGTCGTCAAATAATTGTTACGTGAGTTTGATCGTAAAAACCAACGCGCTGATAAGACGCATTGCTCATGTGAGTGCGTGATGACGTAACCACGCATGAGCCCAGCACGCTTTGATAAGCTTGAAAGTGAAATTAACACCCTGCTGTGAACGTGCCTGTGTGTCGAGCAATGTACGAGAATTTCTCGAGGCGGCTGATCTTGAATATGGTGGACAAACTAGATTTTAAAGAGATAGCTTTGTGGTAAAATTAATTAATAAGGACATTAACGTTGACGTTTCAAAGCATCGCTCGATTTTTTGTTTCGAGGCGAGTGCACGCGCTATCGGAACATGGAAGCGACAATGCTTTGAAACAAGGCTGTAATATATATGTTTGTTCCGGTTGTTGTTGTTGTTGTTGTTGATTGGGCTTCGTGACCGGAAAAAAAAAAAAAAGAGACGCGGAAGAGGCGCAGGACCGAGGGATTTAGGATGGATGGAAAGGGGGATTTAAATGCTTTGAACAAGGAAGGGATTTTATTTCATGTGGGTTTATCTTTTAGCCGCGTCTCGCGTCGTGAACGCCGGCTCTGAGAGAGCTCCGCGTTGTTCTTCTTCTTATTCTTCTTCTGGTGAAGACAAAACCTTTAGGACGTGGCTCTTGGACACATTTGTCCTTGTTTACATGTCAGACATCCAAGAACAAGGACGTTTGGTAGGCTACGCACTTATCAGGATGGCGGTGTTTTTGGGGAAAATTACGGGCGGAGCTCGTGCTGTTTGAACACGCAGCCATTGTGGGCCTTGACGAGGGAGCGTTTCGATTCTCTGCCTGTCGGGGTCGAGCTGTTCGTATGGAAGCGGACAGAAAAGCATGTCTGTTGTCTTTATATGAGCCTCTATCTGTCAGGATACATTCATTGGATTTGGGAAGCATAAGTGGAATTAAAGGGATGTAGAGGAATGGTTGCTTAGCAACGACATCGATCTGGAAGGAATGGAATTGGCTTTGCACTGCACTCACTGTCGACTATGATGAAACAGGGCAGGATTATGAATACGTGGCCAAAGCACATAGAGATTACACCGTCAAACGCTCTCTGATGACAACCAACTGATGGATCGGGAAGGAAGGAGCGGCGGTGGAGGTGAAACAAGCCGCCAGAGAGCGCGAACTAATGAAGCACAGAGAAGGACTAACACCGCACATCTCAATGGCAGTTAGTAACAGACAGAGTGCAGGGGAGTTAGGAAGAATGGTGAACAGATTGAGATGCGCCCCAGAACCACAAGATGGGGCAACGAACACCAGAACACTTTACTGGCCGTCAGACAAGGAGATGGATGGAAGGTATGCTTGCGTGATCAAAATCGACAGTAGTGTACAGTAAGGTCTTCGGCCTTCACATCAACTCACCACGCACCCAGAGCAACTTCCAGTCCTGCAAGCTCTAGTCATGGTGGGAGCCTCGTACGGAGGTACCATTTAAAAATAATCTTTTACACAAATACTTGTCATTATGTTGCAGTTGACTGCAGTGTTCAGTGCAGTGGTATGCTGTAAACCTTGTAGTAACGGAGACAGTGACAGAACCTTTGACGACACAACATGCAACTCCTGGTACTGACACTACTCCTTTGTGGGGGGGGGGGACCTATCACTAGGCAACACACTAACACACTCAAGCCAAAGAAACCGTATACACCTCCGTGGCAAAGGGGGACACGGAAATGAACCAGTACCAACCCCACAGCGACATAGGAGGGGAGCGGCTGGAGAAAGAATGGAAGCAGGTGAATACGCAAGGTTGGGGAAAACATACAACCAAGAACTAGATAAGGTAAAGATATTTTCAAAGGAACCTGGCAAGACCGCACCACTCATTTCCAGAGGGCTGACAACCATCCAGCCACAGCAGCTCATAGAACTGTCTTGCGTCCAAGCCGAGGAAACTTACGATTTGATAGAACGAAACGAGGAAATAAAATCGATTAGATGGTCTTATGCTATGACAAAACCCGTTGGGAGGGGGGGACGTCAGAAAATGCAGAAAAGACAGAAGTGGCTTGGCAGAACAAAACGCAAGACAAAACCCAGCGGGGGCACTTTGCACAAATAGGATTCATATGGGGTCAACACGCATCTCTAATTACCCAAGTTCCATGGGCCCCGAAAGAACCCTTTTGGAGTACAGTTGTGAAATCTTGTGAAAATACAGTAACCTCCCGGAGAATAACACATTTCACTTATAGGTGTTTTCACCTATAAGGCTTGAAGCTCTCACTAGCGATCGAGTGGAACGCAAGGAGGGTTACGCAGGGTGGAGATCTATATTTCATGACTGGGGAGACTGGTTACTGTGCCTGGTAGGGGCAGCAATCCTAATCATCATGGGAATCATTTTTGGAGTATTTCTGATCAAACGTCTCATTTCCATTTGTCTAAAGAAATGCTGTGAAGCCTCACCCCTCACCCAGGCCATCATAATAATTAACAGCGAACTCAGGGAGGAAGACCCCGAGGACCTCGATATGGGGCCACAACCTGACCCGACCCCCACCAGCTGAGGAGCCAACAAGGTGTTCTGGCGGAGGGGCGCCCTGGGGAAGACTCTTCCAGGTATTACTGATTACTCAACGAACTTTCAAGTGTGAAGGTAAGCCTGCTTGGATACACTTTTCACACTGCAAACTTGCCATCCCAACAGAGGAGGAGGTTGTGCAAGAATGAACCCATTACAGCAAATCCTAGTTGCTATAATTGCCTTCTGGATGGGAAGCTGGGAAGTGGAAGGGCAAATTGATAAATGGACAATCCAACCCATCCAACAGAGGGGGAAAAGAGCAATTGGGAACCACACTGAACATTTACACGAGTTGGGAGTACATGGGATAAATACATTCTTACTTTTGTCGCACAAATATGCTACAGTGAGTAATAAGACTAAGTGCTGGGTGTGTGCTTATCTCCCGCACTCCTCACAAACGGGTTTGCCATTATCTGTGATCCCATTTGAGGAAATAGACTATTGTGGTGCTGCTTGGTACAACAACTTTAATTTGACTAAAACAACCGGTAACTCATCATGTGTAGACTTTACAGGTGCGTGGTACCCCCCTTTTAATTTAAAGAAAAGACCTCCATACTTCAGAATCACATATAAGCGTATGGGGTTTATCTGCCTTACTTGGACAAAGCCTCATGCCAGATTTCAGGCAGGGAACTCCACTTGTAATATATCAATAGAGATAAATGACTTACCAGACAAGAGGAAGGGAGACAATGGAACATACCCGAAGGTTGCATCTAATGGCACATATTTTGTGTGTGGGTATAGAGCCTACCCATGGCTGCCAAACAAATGGGGCGGTTCATGTTATCTTTCTTATGTCGTACCGCACATGCGTTTGATCACTGATCCATTCTCTGGGATAGATAAAACACGACGTAAGAGAGCTATATCAGATGGGGCATATGCAGCAATGATAATTTTCCCCCGATATGGGGCCTGGGTGGCAGGAAGAGAACTTATCAGCATGGCATCAACATTGGAAATAATGGGGAACTATACCGCTGATGGGTTTGAAAAAATTAGCGCGGAGCTGGTCGCATTAAGGACTACTGTAATGCAAAATAGAATAGCTTTAGACATGATTCTAGCTGAGAAAGGGGGAACATGTGCTGTAATTGGCAAAGAGTGTTGTACGTACATCCCAGATAATTCAGAAAACATTAATGACCTCGCGGGTCACATAAGAAAAGAGGCGAGCAAATATAAAGACTACAGTAATGATAACATGAGTAGCTGGTTAAAGGGATTGTTTGGGGGTTGGGGAGGAAGTGTTTTAAGATTCTTTATAACAATCCTGATAATCATCGTGGCAGCCTTTATATTGCTGATGCTTTTCAAGGTGATTGCCCAAAAGGCCATTGGAAAGTGTTTTTCAGGATGGACAACAAAGCCCAGTACCCAGCTAGTACAGACGGTGATGGCTCCGGTGAACACTGCTGGACTGCTGCCATCCTCAAACCTCCCTGCACTTACACCTACCCCCCCCCCATTCCAATACGATGTACCCCACCCATGTCACCCCAACCCACGAACAATGAAACATATTGTAACCTTGCAGTAGTCGCCGATCCATTACTCAGGCTTCCTCCGAGTGATGAACAATTGCTTCAACTCACATTGGACGAATGTCTTTCGTTGCTTGCACCAATTGAAGGGCTAGGTAGAAATACCATTTGATTTGCCTTGTTGGTAATTGCTGGCAAGTTGTGCCTTCATTATACTCTGGCTTGCAGTTTATCAAATATCTTTTTGCTTTGTTCATAAAGAACATTACATTTATATACTTTAACACTGCCTTACTTGTTGTTCATGAAGTTCATCAAGCGGCAATATGTAATCAAATATTTAATGGAACGTATATTCCTGTATAACTTCATTCTTGTTTAGCCATGAGCAATTCTTGTACGAACAGCTTTTGGGAGTGCTTGGCTTCCTTATATTCTATGTTTACATGTTGCGATATTTCCCGATTTCCCTTGTTGAAGACTTGGGGTGTTAGTGGACCGGTTGGAAAGTGGGTAGGAACCCCCTTTTGGGCTAGGGGGCGCAGGTGGAACTCCCGACCGTCTTGGACCATCTGGAGCTAAACATAAGGATGGCCCACCCACTGGGGGTTGCTATCTGCTGACCTGCCGGCCTGCGGATGCTCCTTTTCTTCATTTGTAGTTTCTTTTGCAAATGTTTCAAAGAAACAAGAGGAGGGAAATGTCGGGGATTGTATGTACTCTAACAGCAACCAAACATGTCTACTAGTGTTTGGTTAAAACTCTTTCTTAATTGGAAATGGAGAAAGGATAAATCTTCCCAATGTTTATCTGTGCACTGTCAAGGAACTTGTTTTTCCAGCCAAAGGGCTGGCACTGTTACAACACAGCTGGTCTTGTTGACTGTTTGAAATGGCCTTGCTGATCGGGCAGCTAGGCTACCTGGAATCTGTTGGATCACTGCCCAGAACTGCTAAGGCCCAACAACATGTAGGAGGCTACCTTTGAAAATTCTTTAAGGGAATCAAGGGTGTTGTTTCTGCACTTTCTGTGCTCTCTTATCAGCAGTACTGACAGGAGAATGCTATAAATTAATGAATGGTAATAAATCCTCTTTGACACACAGTTATTCAAAGGTCGCAGTAAACTGAATATAAGGCAGTGCCGAAAGACAGCTCACCAGAGGATTAGGCTGGGTGGACTATTGTGTTCAAAGCCTGTTGTCTCCATATGCATATGTCTGATGTGTAATAAACCCTTCTCTACCAAGATCGGTGGGAACAAAGCTTGATCTTAATCACTGTGGACCTCACCTGGATCTCAACAACTGTATGGCTGTATATACGTGCTTGTCTGTGTGTGTGTGAATAAAGTGCATTGCTTGGTGAACTGTTTGCCCGCTTTGTTTCGTCTCCTTCCTTTTATTGAATCTCCATCTTGCATCACGTAAGGGATTGATAGTGGGTTTAAAACGCCCGGTAATTAATCGGAACGGTCAAGGCCGACGATAACTCCGCTCGGTTATCCCTGTAATACGGAACGAACCGCTTAAGCGGTTCGTGTCCGGAGTCGGCCTGTGGCGTGGTACGATCGCCCGGTCAACCACTCGCGCAGGTACTTATGTAGGTCGAATTTAGCAAGCAACCCTATCCTGCATGGGTGGGCAATTGACACGATCGTGGTGAGGTTAAACCCCCACCTGTGACTGGCTCCGGGCGGTAGTTCCCTAAGGTTCATGACTGAATTGTCCGTCTGGTGGGCGACGTGTCGTGATTCGAGTTACGTGGCCGATCGAACGCCGGCGGGCGCGAATTCGCAACAATATATATATATATATATATATATATATATATATATATATATATATATATATATATATATATATATATATATAAATATATATATATATATATATATATATATATATATTGTTACGTTTGAGGGGGGGGTATGCATTCAAAGGGTAATTAGGATGTTTAATTAGGTATGCCATGCTGTTCGAGTTTACCAGGATCTCGATGTAATAAGTAGCAATTCAGTGGTGATAAGTTGTCTAGTAAATGTTCATTTCTTCAAGGGGGGGAAATTATAATTGTCACGTAATTAGATAGGGACACGGAATAGGGTAAGTGTGTCTGCGTATACCCCTTTTGGTATTCTCTGGAGACTGGCCGTGACGTCACAGGACAGTGCAGCGGATGGCTCCGCCCCGTGATCACGATTGGCAGAAGGCGACGGCGGTGGGCCAATAAACGGCTCGATTGGAAGTGACGAGGACAGGAGGATAAAAAGGTTCTGTTCGGGGTCGAAAAGGAAGAGGAAGAAGATTACAACCAAAAAGATCGTGTTTTTTTGGTGTGGAGGCTGTTGCGCGGAGAGCGTCCTTGTTGTTGTGCTGATTCGATCGTGTTCTTCATCGTGTCTTGGAGCCTTGCTGAGCCTCGTGCCTCACCTTGGTTGGCTCTGGGGTTCTGCTGACTCGGAGTACGGGGTCGAACGGCAGGCGGACCTGCCTCCCTCTCCTGCTCGCAACTTGGCGCCAGAACTGGTTCCCTGGCGGCTGTGAGCGGACTTGGGCCAAGACCAGGAGGTCGACAGCACCACGGTTTCTCCTGCCCCCCTGACGAGAGCAAGGCCAGCTCGTCCGACGCCGATCCAGGGACAGTTGCGTCCACACCACGGTCCAGCCTGACCACCAGAAATAGCTACGTTTTGTGTGTGTGTGTGTGTGTGTGTGTGTGTGTGTGTGTGTGTGTGTGTGTGTGTGTGTGTGTGTGTGTGTGTGTGTGTGTGTGTGTGTGTGTGTGTGTGTGTGTGTGTGTGTGCTTGGCGCCTTAGAGGGATTGAGAACTGTATATTCATTGGAATTGTCTGTGTTTTTCCCCACGCCCGATCCCACACCATCCCGTCGAATCGCCCCGGATCACTCTTCTTGCCGAGTCTTGTTATTTCTGGTAATAATAAAAACAAATAAACATCATCAACTCAGTGAAAAGTGACTCGTGCCACCTTCCTCGTCCCGTTTGCGGTAGAGCGATTAGAACCGCCATGTTTGGGTTATAAATAAATAAACCGCCTCCATCGTTTCGGTTCATTCTACGTTGGCGGGACTGTTCAAGTCCCGTGGACGTCACATTGGTGTCAGGGTGTTGGATGTTCGAACCCCTCTAAATTATATTTGGTATCGGGAGAATATACCAAGATTAAAATCTCGCCACGAATTGGAATATAAAATTACTTCAGAAAAGCGCACGAGCGCGGGAAAATTTTGGCGGGATTTTTCAAATTTAAATTAATTGGCGGCAAACGGGACTTCTGCACCATGGCGGATGTGCAGATGTTTGAGGAGGAAGGCCACGTGTCTGGCAGCGAGTCTGGGTGAAGAAGGGAGAGACGGGGGTAGGGTTGGAACCTCCCCCATTTCGAGCATGGACCGTGCTTCATCGCCCGTAACGGAGCCGGCAGCGCCGGAAACCGGCACGATGACGATCTGGACAATGTTGGAACGTTTAATGAGTGCAATTACAGCACAGGGGGCAAAAATGACGGCACAGGGGGCACAAATGGCAGAAATGACGGCACAAATAGAAAATCAATTCGTGACACAGAGGGCAGAAATGACAGATCAATTGGGAGTAATGGGGGTACAGTTGGGTGCACAGATTGATTTAATGAGGGATGAATTGGGGGAAAAAATGGAGAAAATGAAAACTGAGATGCAGGAGTGTGTGGATGTTAAATTGGGAGAAATACAAAGTAAATTCGAGGATAGATTGGAGGAAACAAAGGTAGAAATTACATTGGAGGGGGAAAATATACGAAAAAAATTGGTAGATAAAATTGATGCAACGAACATTCGGGTTGATAAAGTGGATGAAAGCCTGGAACGTCATCGTGCCTGTGTGGATGCTCGTATGCAGCTGCAAGTTGAAGAGTGGGGAGAGCTGAGGAAGCAAGGGATGAATTTGGCGGAGGAGGTAAAAGGATTGGAGGCTCGTTTGGACGAACAAGATAAAATTATGAGCCAAGATGAAGTCTTGGATAAAGGCCTGGTAGAGCCGTCTTTTGTAAGCAGAGTGTCCGGGTTGGTTGAGGAGCAGCTACAAACTCGCGACGGAGCCTTGGAGGAGGTTGTGCGGGCCCAGAAGATCCTGCGGGAAGAGGTGAATCGGTCCATTCAACGTTTGGAACAGGAGGCAAAATTGACCCATGAGACCCTCACCACAAAACATCTTTGGCCACAGTGGGCTCCGAAATTGGATACGCAGCCACAAGGGTGTTTGATCCCTGGGCTGGATTCGGACAAGGGAGAAACTGAGAAGCGGGCCACCGTAAAAGTGATCCCCCTGGTAAATTTTGACGGGTCAGGGAGTGTTGAAGCTTTTCTGACGCAATTTGAGTGCATTTCCCGACTAAACGGGTGGAATGAGCGGGAACGTACAGGGAATTTGGTGGCAACGTTGCGGGGACCAGCCGCAGATGTGTTAAACGTGATCGCGGAGGGGATGTTGATCAGCTCCCACATTTGCGAGGCGTTGAGCCGTCGGTTTGGGTTCGCGGCAAACTGTGATCTGGTGTGGGCCCAGCTCCAGCACCGCAGATTAAAGCCGGGTGAGACAGTGCAGGAGCTGGCACAGGACATTTACCAATCAGTCAGGATCGCGTATCGGGACCTTACAGTGGAGGCATGGGACAGACTGGCACTAGAGAAATTTTTAGCTGCTCTCCCTGACCCTGAGGTCCGAGCGCTAGTGGAGTTACAGGATCCACCCACCGTTCACCGAGTGGCCGAGTGCGCGGCCAGGCTGGCCTCGTGGAGTCGGCCGGGTCGGGTTCCAGAGAGGCCATCAGTGACGATCCGACAGGCGGAGATCCAGGATCAGGGAGGGGGGCTGGGAGAAATTGGCATGACCCAAATGTTTCAGTAAATTTGCCAGAAACTGTCGAGTTTGATAAAGGGTAATCCGGTAGTTAGTGCGCCAAAGCGGCGGGGTCCAGCCCAGCCAATAGAGCAATTCGATTATGGCCGAGGGGGTCCGGAACCGGAAGAGACATTTCACCGTTACTCACGGGGGCCTTTTATGGGGAGTTGTTTCCGGTGCGGGCGAAGAGGACACATGCAACGATATTGCCGGTACCCGGCGATGGAGGGACCCTCCAATGGACTTTTAGACTCGGAGAGGGTGAATCCTCCTGCTGAACCGCCAGGTCTATCCGAGATGCCCTTTCATAGGTCGGGTCCGGAGATCACTGTCGGGGGTCGGGGAGACTAGATTGGGATGAGCATATACGGCCATGCTCGGCTGCTGAGATTGTGGCGAAGTGCCCTCCTTTGGTGAAAAAAAAAAAAAATGAATTGTGGGAAAATTGGCATGGGTTTGTAAGTTCTGCTGGGTTTTAGAGTGACAATCGGGACAGTGGGTAATTGGTAACAAAGCGGGCACGAGTGGCTGTCCAATGGCTGGTGCGTGGATCGGGTGAGAAGTGCTGTGTGAGTTGTTTTAAGTTAAGAAGTGAAATGTATGGTGCACACATTGATTTTTTATTGGACATGGTGTGGTAACAGGGAAGGTCATGGTCGGTGAAGTGTTAGAAATGCAGGTGTCACATGTAAGGCCGATGGGGTGGGGGAGTCATGTGGGTTTTGTGGGTGGGGATGATGTGCTTGTCCACAGGGATTGCTGAAGCTCACGGTGAGCGTGAATTGCGACCCCCTTCAAGGAGATTCACCACCTGGTGGCTAATGGTGACAGTGTCTGGAGGCAACTGGGAGAGGGTCTGGTTGGGCGACCAAGGCGGGTAGGACCTTGGTGACCCAGGAAGGCCAGAGGAGCCAGTGAGACCCCTTCCAGTGTGTTATACGGGATGAGAGCTGATGGCTACCAGGGGGGTGGGAATCAAAGGGAGCGGGGCGGAGAAACGTCTGGGTTGGATTAAAGCTTACCTGTGGGCATGCTTGCACCTGAGATGCCCCCATCATCTTGTGGTAACCCACCCCACGGCCACGACGGGATTCAGCCTGCATGATTAAAATGAGGACCATGACCTAGAAATGTGATGATGACCATGGTGTGAGTGTTGTGAAGATGTATGGGTCCCACTCGATCCCGCACA
>NC_140977.1:9285076-9305076 GCF_056783735.1 Eptatretus burgeri | reverse complement strand
CACTACCAACCCTTTACGTGAAGCAAGATGAGGATTCAATGAAAGAAATGACGAAGCGAAGCGGGAAACAGTTCAACACAAAGCACATTTATTCGCGATGAACGGAAAGCGCACATATACAATTCCACCAAAAGCACATAGAAAAGGAAAGAAACACAATGCAATTTTACACAAAAAGCAAATGCGACAATGCAGATCTAATACCGATTACGCGAGCACACGGCAACACTTATACAATTTTACTTCACAGACGGCGCCGACAACACATATCCAAAACAAAGAAAAAGAACAGAGAACCCTCAAAGATGAGGGGGTCTGAGGCCGAGACCGGGTCGGGCCTACCCGTCTGGTGATGAGACGCGGAGCGGCGATGGTGCCTCAACTCCGCGGGCCTCGCGGGCAGTGTCTGGTAGGGGGTGGGAAAGGGGCCCCCTTGGTCGCACTATCTCAGCGCGGGGGGAAACAGGAGGGGGTTGCTGATGCTCGGGGTATAGAGGATTTCCACTCTGCCTCGAGTCCCGCGACGAGCGTCTCCACCTCGACCAGGTCGCGCCGTCGGCCTCCCTGGTGTGCAGCTCCCTGCACGACGCAAGCACCCCCTCGTCTGCCCTCGCCGCCTCTCCACAGCTCCGTCCCCTTTTCTCCGACTCCAACGCACACGACGACGACCAACTCCTTCTTGCTTCTTCTTCCCAACTCCACCGCCCGCGAAGTCTTAACTCCCTATCCACTTGACTGACGAACACGGTCGCTTATATAAGCCCCATGGCTTCGCTCTCTCATCTTTGACCCCCTGCCTTCGACCTTTCACCTCGCTCCCCATTGGCCCGAGAAAAAGTGGGCGTGAATGCTTTTTGATCCATAAATTTGCATATAGCGATCGCCCTCCAACGCCCTGGAGGCGGGGCCAAATCGCCCCTCGCTCACCGATTGGACGGAACAAAAGTGGGCGTGTGTCGTTTTTGATCCGTTTTTGGAGCGGAAAGTCCGTGGTTTTGTACACGCTGTTCGGCGCGCGCCCTGCACGAGTCCAATACCGGTACCCACAAGCGGCGCAAGAACGGTGGCGATGCGACGGTTGCGAGGGTTGACGGTCAAGGTCGTGGCTGTTGTGGTGAAGCGGCGCCGCGGTGGGTGGTTGATGTTGTGATGACTGTTGAGACACGGTTGGCGGTGGTAATCATGGCGGTTGGTCCAAAATAAAGATAGTAAAAGAAAAACGGCTATCCTGAAGAGTCGCAGCACGCATGAATAACATTTATTCCCTCTAGACAACGGGTTTGGGCCTAACTACACATATACTTACCGAGATATCTCACCTAAGGGACCTGAATGGTGGTTTGCGAATTTGGTAACCACAACACTACCCCCTCCCCTTTTTACAGACTCGTCCCAAGTCGTCAAATTTTCGTTTGCCATCATGTGTAGTTTTCCCCTAGTACATTTTATCTACGGATCCCTGAGTGCGACATTCATGGTATTCGTGTCCCCAAAATAAATAACCTGAGGGCTGCGTAACTAGCTAAACAAACTCACTCACACGGACGACTTAAATAAAATTGCCGGCGCTAGGACAGACATGCCGGGGGCGCACTCATATTTACAGTACATCTTAACCTTAACTTACAAATTTTACACTAAACCATGGCCCAGGATCACTGAATTCTGCAAAAGAAAAGCAGTTAGCAGAGAGCCAGGCTGCTCGCATGCAGTCTCTGGCTCAAAACAATGCAGGTGACAGGGAACGTGGCTGGCTGCTCACACGCAGTCCAAGGCCTTCCCTTTTGAACTGAACGCAGTGAACCACAACGGTGCATGGGCTGCACAAACGCAGTCTCCGTGCCAGCTCAAGTGGCACACGCAATGAACACAACGAATGGATGGATGAACACAACATGGTGCACGGGCCGCCACTGCAGGCCCGTGTTGTAGCTGCCAACAGGGCAGTTCTTGCAGCTTGCAAACTGTTGCCTTGATCCTGGTGCACATGGCAATGAACAGGGGGGGGGGGCAACGCAAAAAATTGAACGGGGCTGGTGAACGTGGGCAGTGGGCATGGCATGGCAAAGGTGCAGGCAACACAGCCCGCAGAAGAAGGCCGCTGCAGGCAAAAACAGCCGGCAGATGAACTGGCCGGCACAGGCCTTGACGCAAAACAACAGCTGCCGATGAAGTTGGCCGGCACAGGCCTTGAAGAAAAACAGCCAGCCGGCTGAAGTGGCCGGCACAGGCCTTGAAGCAAAACACGGCCAGCCGATGAAGTGGGCCGGCCTTTGCCTTGCAGCAACGCAGCCAGCAGATGAAGCTGGCCAGCCTTTGCCGTTCCATGGAGGTTGGTGGAGGGAGTGCGGTGGTGCTGGCCACTTGGAAGGCGGGCTCGGACCTACCTACCTGTCTCCCTCCCACCTATCGCCTTTGCCTGTCACTGTACATACCCACTCCCTTAATTTGTCAAACCCCAATTTAGCCCAAACTTAATTTTTTGTTGTTTTTATTTTTACTTCCCCACTAGAAATCGTCCCCTAACCCCCTTTATCGTCCTTGTTCGGCTAACCTATCCTGTCGCCTAGCCTACTCCCAACCCCTACGTTCCCTTCCCGGAGGGGAGTAAGGGAGAGCTAACGTCCTGTGTCGAGGCCCAACGAAGCCTCAGAATGGCCTCCCCAGAGTTCGGCGATCTATAACCAAAGTGGGTCCAGCGGCCCACAACGAGAGTGAGGGGATGGATGGTGCGGAGGGGTACACTTCCTAATCTACCCTAACCATTTAACTGTTAAACTACCCCGGGGCTTTCAACAAGCGCCTCTCGCTTAAACTATTGGTTCTAACAACCCAGATTCCCGTCGCCTGTGTTGGTGTCCTTACAATTTCGGGCCTCGCCCCCCAATTTTCTTTCCGTGCCCTCACACGGTCTCCTGGCTGGGACACGTGGCTCCCTTTGGCAGGCACGACCCTCTGCCGAATCTCCCGCTATGGCACCCCCGGGCACTACACTGCCTCCGAGCCTACCAGCTCCCTAACACCGGGGAGTGCCCCCCATGGCACCTCCCCTGAAACGCACACGTGGCAGGCCGGCTCCCCGGGCCCCTTTCCGAGGGTCACCCGTGCCCACAACACTGCCCACGCGGCTAATGGCGCCCCGGGCCCCCGCACCAAGCAGGCGCACCCGTGCCCACTACGCTATCCCGGCCCCCCATGGGCCCTTGGCCTACCACGGCCGACTAGCCTGGTGCCCGGGGTACCCACTCAGCGATACTCACCTTTCGCAGCCACGCTCCCAACCCGTCAACAGGGCTCCTGCACCCCTCCAAACGGGTTTCGAGCCTACACTCCCACCAACAACAAAACGACCTCCATTTTTCAATTTGACTAACCCAGCTAACTCACTTTACTCTGACCCCGGGGTCCCTTGGGCGGGAGTCACTCCTCCCCCCAATCACTCATCGCACCATGCATTCCCCATTCACTCCATACACACAGACCCGCTGGCCTCACTCACTCACCAAGCACATGCTTCCACTTCACTCACCAACAACTCTTCAACACACTCACCGCTGAACTCTGCCATCCTTCTAACTACATCCCCTAACTAACTCGTGCTCCCACGTCGTCCCTTACACTACAGCACGTTCCTTTTAACACTACGTAGCTAAGCTACGTCCCCGCTACACACTCACTGTCAGTCACTGTCTCCAAATCTCTTTAATCAATTTCCCCACCTAAATCTGGCTACAATCCCTCTAACTAATCCATTCCACGGACTCCATGAGGACTTACCCCTGCCCCATGAAGTCGGTCTAACTAAGCTAACCCTTCCCCCTAACTAGTTTCCATCCTGTGCCCCGGGTCAAGGGGGTCTTCCACCCCTTGCCCAGGAATCCTGTGCACCCGAAAGTGAGGCTTTTTTTTTTTCCATGCGCAGCACCTGCGCGGCAACTCAGAGCTCGCGCACTTTGCACCTGCCCGTGACGTCATGCAGCTGCACGTGTTCCTCGTCCCTCCTTGGACGGTACCATCCGGCAGAGATACCCCTCCTGCCGGATTCCAACCCCACGTGCAGCCATGGCGTCACCGTGCGCATAAAAAAAAACACAAGCCCCACGTCTCGAGGGGTTCCCCACGCGAACACATGTGCTTTGCCCGTTGGAGTTTAACACACACGATCGCGTGGAGAACCCGTCCGGTCCAAATCCGAAATCCTGCCAAAACTTTGTCCGTCCGCGGGATCGGCAAATCCACCGCGTGCGTTTCCGGACCGGGACTTCACTCTCGCAAGCGAGCACGTGGGGGTCTCGTGCGTTGCACAGCACGGACCTCGTGCTCGCGGCTGGGTGAACCCGGCACGGTCCCCGAAACAACTACAGCCGCTACTCGGCTTTCGTTCCTCACATGTCGCCGTCGTCGCCTCCATTCCACCCACGCACACCTGCGTGTTACGACGCTCACAGTCCATTCCATTAAACTCACACCGGGAGACGCGGCTGCGTGCTCCCGCATGCCAACCGACATCTCCCTCACATACCGCTCTCTCACACACACGGTCTCCCTTGCACAACCCATACCACTCACACGTGGTGCTCCATTCACTCGCGCGGGGGCACTCACCCGCGGTGCCCCACTCACACACGCGGGGGCACTCACCCGCGGTGCTTCACTCACACTGGCCGTTTCATCCACACACACGGCCTCACTCACACACGGTGCCTCACCCACACACGCAGGGGCACTCACCCGCGGTGCCTCATCCACACTCCGTGCCTCACTCACACACGCGGGGGCACTCACCCGCGGTGCTTCACTCATACTGGCCGTTTCATCCACACACACAGCCTCTTCCACACACGGCGTGCTGGGAAGCACGTACCCTGGCACCATCGCCACCACACCATCCACACACGGGGTCGCTTCCACACACGGGGACGCACTCACACCTTGCACCACACACACAGGGACAACCACACTGGGGATTCGTGTCCCCACAAGGGTCTCCGGGGCCTCTATACCCCCCAAGCTCTCCGTGCACCTGTCCACAGCACCCGTCCCCTCAACCTCGCAAAGCACGACCGAACTCACCTGGTCGTGACTCACCTCAAGGGGGCATACTCCCTCCCCTCGTTCCTGGAGGAGGCCATCCAGGTGCTCGCACTGGGTCTCTACCCAGTCCGCCAGCTCACCCCCATTATCCTCCACTACCTCCGTGTGTGTGTGTGCGTCACTTACCCCGTCTTCATCGTGCAGTCTTCCCTCTATTTTTTCTGTCTCCCGTGTCTCTGCCAACTCTTCACCCTTTACCTCCCTTGTCTCAACTATTATTTCCGTTGTCGTCACCTCTTGTCTCGTCTCACACGTTTTGGTCTCCCCATTTAATTTTTCCCTTTTGGTCACCGTCGATTCTTCTGTCACGACCCTCGCCCAACACGCCCCCCGAATTATTTTTTTACCCGCCTCCACCGCGGGCCTGTCAGCCGCTGCACCCCCTTCCAGCTCGTTTGCTCCCACACGTGGAGTCGCCATTCCCAGCTCCCTGGTCACGGCCTTCATGCCCGCCTGCAGGCATCGGCCCATGTTCTGCGTCTCACCCCGCAGCTCTTTCATTTCTTCCTTCATGTTTGCTTCCATTCCGCTTATTTGCTTGTTCATTTCGTTTTTCATTCCATTTGTGTTTGTATCCATCTTTTCGTTCATGCTTTTCATTTCGTTTTTCATTTCATTTGTATTTGTATCCATCGTCGTTTTCACTTCATTTGTATTTGTATCCATCTTTTCGTTCATTCCTTTTATTTCGTTTTTCACTTCGTTTATCATTGCCGCCATCATGGCGAATAGCTGGGCCATGTCGGTGCGCTTGGGTGAGTCGTTTCGGCAGGGATCGGGGAAGGGTTCTGGTGGTGAGGGCGAGGGGAGGTGTCATACACCGCGGCCGCTGCCGCACCTATTTCGGGCTCTGGGTTCAGTTGGACGAGTTCATGTTCCTGCACGGGCATTCCATCCTGGGCCATGGATCCTACACATTCCACATCCATTTCTAATACCCCCGGCTCCCGCTCGCCTTGAGACGCCATCTTGCTTCTCGTGAAGGGTTAATTTCGCTCGCTCGTAATTTGGAGGGAACCGGGGGTCGCTTCTCTCACCCCTGGACCGATTCCCGTGAATTTAGCTGGAGACAGGAGAGCCCGTTTTCCTGTTCTCCGATACCAGTGCCGCGAGGAGGGCGATGGATTTGTATCCCACTCCTGACACCAGTGTCGCGGATTCGCGCCCGCCGGCGTGCTGACGGCCACGTAACTCGAATCGCGGCACGTCGCCCACCGGACGGACAATCCAGTCGTGACCCTCTCGGACTAACGCCGGGAACCAGTCACGGGTGGACCTTTCGGTCTCACCGCGATCGAGCCAATCGGCCCCCGCGTGGGATAGGGTTGCTCGCCAAATTTGACCTACCTAAGTACCCACACGGAGGGTAGACCGGGCGATCGCACCTCGCCGCAGGTCGACTTCGGACACGGGCCACTTAAGCGACCCGTTCCGTACTATCGGGATAACCGAGCGGTGTTATCGTCGGCCTCGACGGTTCGATTAATTATCGGGCGTATTCAGCCCACAACCAACCCTTTACGTGAAGCAAGATGAGGATTCAATGAGAGAAATGACGAAGCGAAGCGGGAAACAGTTCAACATAAAGCACATTTATTCGCGATGAACGGAAAGCACACATATACAATTCCACCAAAAGCACATAGAAAAGAAGACAAAAAGCAAATGCGACAATGCAGATCTAATACCGATTACGCGAGCACACGACAACACTTATACAATTTTACTTCACAGTCGGCGCCGACAACACACATTCCCAAAGCAAAAGAAAAGAGAACCACCCTCCAGGATGAGGAGGTAGGCGGGCCTGGGGCCGAGACCGTGTCGGGCCTACCCGTCTGGTGATGAGACGCGGAGCGGCGGTGGTGCCTCAACTCCGCGGGCCTCGCGGACAGTGTCTGGTAGGGGGTGGGAAGGGGGCCCCCTTGGTCGCACTATCTCAGCGCGGGGGGGAAACAGGAGGGGGTTGCTGATGCTCGGGGAAAGGAGGATTTTTACTCTGTCTCGGGTCCCGCGACGAGCGTCTCCACCTCGACCAGGTCGCGCCGTCAGCCTCCCTGGTGTGCAGCTCCCGGCACCGACGCGAGCACCCCCTCGTCTGCCTTCGCCGCCTCTCCACAGCTCCGTCCTCTTCGCTCCGACTCCAACTCCGAACTCTTCCTCCTGCGAACTCCTTCCAACGCACACACAACCACTTTTCTGACGAACGCAGCCGCTTATATAAGCCCCGTGGCTTCGCCTTTGACCCCCTGCCTTCGACCTTTCACCTCGCTCCCCATTGGCCCGAGAAAAAGTGGGCGTGAATGCATTTTGATCCATGAATTTGCATATAGCGACCGCCCTCCAACGCCCTGGAGGCGGGGCCAAATCGCCCCTCGCTCACCGATTGGACGGAACAAAAGTGGGCGTGTGTCGTTTTTGATCCGTTTTTGGAGCGGAAAGTCCGTGGTTTTGTACACGCTGTTCGGCGCGCGCCCTGCACGAGTCCAATACCGGTACCCACAAGCGGCGCAAGAACGGTGGCGATGCGACGGTTGCGAGGGTTGACGGTCAAGGTCGTGGCTGTTGTGGTGAAGCGGCGCCGCGGTGGGTGGTTGATGTGATGACTGTTGAGACGCGGTTGGCGGTGGTAATCATGGCGGTTGGTCCAAAATAAAGATAGTAAAAGAAAAACGGCTATCCTGAAGAGTCGCAGCACGCATGAATAACATTTATTCCCTCTAGACAACGGGTTTGGGCCTAACTACACATATACTTACCGAGATATCTCACCTAAGGGACCTGAATGGTGGTTTGCGAATTTGGTAACCACAACAACATATATATATACAGTAGACTAGGCGCAAGTCGGCAGCGTGTAACTCGTCACTTCGCCTAAGTCAGCAGCGTCAAAAAGTCCCGAATTTATCTCATGTTAAATCCCTTTGAATAAAGGGTCATCCCTCTGTAAGTCGGCATCTCTAAGTGGTCAAAGTCGTCAGATGTTGTCTGTTCCCGCGTAATGGAAACTCAAGTAAATTACCGCTCCCAACTCGTCACACGGAACTGCTGCCTCGTGAGAAGCCCGATTTCATGGAATCGTGATGCTCGCTCATTGGTTTACACCGCCAGTGATAGGCTATTTATAACTGCATACACACGTTGATCGCACTGCAGGCAGGACAATGGCGACTAAGCGTAAGCTTACAACTAAAACCTACCAAGAAAAATACGACATTATCCAGTTTTGCGAGGCAAACCCACTGATGAAGAAAACAGCCATAGCTGAGTAGTTCGACATCAAACGGCAGACATTGAACGATATCTTGAAGAATAAGGGCAAGATATTTGGACAAGTGGAGAAGATCACGAGGCCGGTGGTAAGTGTGAAACGCGTGAAATGTGTGTCCTTTGAAGATGTCGATGACGCGATCATCATCTGGTTTCGGCAAATGTCGGCTCCGCCAAATATTCGGTTGGACGGTAAAATGTTGCTGCTGAAGCCACGTAAATTCGCTACGGACATCGGGCTGATGATGCCAAGACCTTGTCGATGCACTGGATAGACAGATTCAAAGTGAGGTGGGGAATCGGCAAGGTCAAGAAGTGCGGCAAATCAGGCAGCGTGGATTCGGTGGTGGTGCACGACTGGAAGGATGGCAAATTGAAAGACATCTTGGAAAGGTATCAGCCTCGGGACGTGTACAATGCCGATGAGACTGGGCTTTTCTGGCAGATGCTGCCAGAAAAGTCTCTGGGGTTCGTTGGTCAATCCCATCATGGTGATAAGCAGGCCAAGTTGTTGTCTTACAGGTGTTCATTATCTTTACTTTTGATAAACTGATTCATGAATTCCATCTTTGCTTGATCACTTTCCAACTCACTGATGAACCCCCACCTATGCCCCGAGGATTGTGTTTTCCTTTTGGTACAATAGCCGGCTCTCACACATACGGCTCTCACACATACGTGTCCAGGCCATGCGCGACTGCATCCTTCACCCCACAGTCATCATGAATGTTCGCATACGCGCAAGTTGTCACATTTCTAAGTCGTCACTTTTTTCTCGGTCCCGATGGTGACGACTTACGCCAAGTCTACTGTGTATATATGTGTGTATATATATATATATATGTGTGTATATATATATATATATATATATATATATATATATATATATATATATATATATATATATATATATATATATATATATATATATATTGTTGCGGCCACGGGTGCGGGACACCAGTTTGTAACTCAGGAGGATTAATCCCCGGTTGTCCTCGGAAGAGCCGGACCTGGGGTCACCGCTCGCAATTAACGTTGTGGTGTGATGGGTTGTTTTAGAACCACGAACGCCATCCAGTGAACCATGAGTTCCAGTGTCCACCGTCTAATTATTCCATTTCACGAGAGGTCACATGGTTACCTGAGTGGGGAGCCTGCCCTCTGCAAAGCACCAATCTTATCTCGATTAGATTTTAATTTGAGCGGCCGAGCGTTTTAACCGCTGGTGCGTGCCGACTATTTTTGGTCAAATCTGTGGAAATTACCTCCCAGTCTATCTCGGTTCGGACAATGCTAGACCAATGGAAGGAAAGGACAAACACGGACAGGTTGGAAGAGAACAAATGATTTATTAATAGAGAAATGTTGTTGTTCTTCTTTCGGCTGCTCCCATTAGGGGTCGCCACAGCGGATCATCCGTTATGATCCGCATACTGATTTGGCACAAGTTTTACGCCGGATGCCCTTCCTGACGCAACCCTGGTCGCCTCTTACGACACAGGGATAAGGATTGGGTTTCGCCATGATTCCGGGCTGCCGTACACCCTCTCATAGCGCGACCCAGCACAGATCGCCCGTCCTCAAGCAATCCTCCAACCCAAGCCTCCGAGTAGCCGGATTACACGTGCACGCCACTACTCCCGGTATATTTATTTATGAGGAAATAAATAAATAAAAAGAACTTTTTATTTCCTGAGGTAAATGAATGAATTCCAAAGCAATCGAAATGAATCATTAATCAGGGAAAATCAATCAAAACTAGAGGGGGAGCACTCGGGAGAGTGCAAAACCTCCGCCGCCAATACTGCTGGGTCACTCAAGTGAACCTTCTGTCTTATTCATTAAATATGTCAACAGTGCTGACAGTTATAGTTCTTTTCACCATTTTTTTTTGGGGGGGTTGGAAATCACTTAAAACATGTAAAAATGTAAAAAAAACATGTAAAAATCATGTAAAAAAAAAACATGTAAAACATGTAAAAAAACATGTAAAAAAAAAATGGAAATTTTGTTGAAAAAAAGTTGCAAAAATTTTTTTTCTCTAACAATTTTTTTTTGGGGAGGGGGGGTTTGGAAATCACTTAAAACATGTATAAATGAAAAAAATTTCTTTTTTGGGGGGGTAACAATTTTTGTGGGGGGGGGGTTGGAAATCACTTAAAACATGTAATAATGCAAAAAAAAAAATTTTTCTCAAACAATTTTGGGGGGGGTTGGAAATCACTTAAAAAATGTAGAAAAGCAAAAAAAAAATTCTCTAAAAATTTTTTTTGGGGGGGGGTAACAATTTTCTTGGGGGGGTGGAAACCACTTAAAACATAGAAATGCAAAAAAAATTTTCTCTATTTTTTTGGGAGGGGGGTAAAAAAAAAATTTTGGGGGGGGGGGTTGGAAATCACTTAAAACATGTAGAAATGCAAAAAAAGAAAACATTTCTCTTACAATTTTTTTTTGGGGGGGGAGGACCAAGTCCAAAATTGAATGGCATGATCCTTGGACCATACCTAACCCCCCCCCCCCCACCAAGTTTCGTCGAAATCCGTCGAGGAGTTTTTCCGTAATACTGTTCACAAACAAACAAACAAACAAACAAACAAACAGAAAGGGGTGAAAACAGTAACCTCCATCCATCTTCGAAGATGGCGGAGGTTAATGACAGGAAGGAGACGGAGAGCAGAAGCTGGTGGTTGTGTGGCAGCTTAGCTGCTGGGGTAGCTATCATTTCTTGAAGCGTGACTGTCGCTGGTGCAGTGCCCCTCTACCAGTACACACACTGGAACTGGTACTTATTTCGCCAACCTCGGAAGGATGAACAGGCTGAGTCAACTCCCTGATGTATTAATTCAGCGGCCGACGGGGCTTGAACTCAGGACTCAAGTATCCAGCATCCCAAGCCGCCACCCTAACCACTGAGCCAACACCAAGCTTGCAGATGTTTATTGGGGGGAGGAGGGGGGATTGACTTACTTACACCAAAACACAGAAAAGGGTACCCAGCAGATCGTTCGGGGAGGGGGGGGGGAGAAGAGTCGTCTCACTCACCAGAGGGAAGTCGCCCGTGAAGTGAAAACGTCCTGAAATATGTGTGTGAGTGTCTTGTCCGTCGCCAGCACCCAGCCTTGCCGTGCACCCACTCGCGAACAGCCTTGAACACCAGTCGACGTCTTGGGGGCACCGAGATCGTCCGTTGCAGGTTTAGACCCTGGTGCTGTGACACGGGCAACTCTTCACACTTCACGAAACTGGTGACGTCCAGTGACCCACACGGTCTGTTGCTGACTGACCTGCGCCTCACTCGTTGTGAACGACCCACACGCTCACTCGCTGGCTTCCTCGCTTACCCGCTTCTTCTCTCACTTTTTCTCCTTGAACGGACCTCTCCAATTATTTTTATATATGCGGCCCGTCTCGGCGGGCGCAAAGTCCACCCAAGCTTGTGCACCGTTACCATGACAACCCGTGCGCTCGATAAAGGGTGGGCGTCAGCGCTCGCGAAAAAAATGTGTATAAATGTCTTTCTTAAAGAAAAAAGCTTTTCCCATGAGAGAGGGGATCTATTGTTCACCCTTCTCAACACATCCTCACATTTAAAATCCTATTCGACATGGGGATGGGGCTCATCCGGACATATGCATTTCAGGAAATAACTGTCGAAGGACCTCTGGATGTGTGGATGCAGTCATCAGACGGGATTCTGAAATCCGCAACAATATATTTATATTTATGTCGAGATAAATATATACACATACATATGTCGATATAGCCTGGTGTTGGCGCAGTGGTTAGGGCAGCGGCTTGGGATCCAAAAGGTCCTGAGTTCAAGCCCCGTTGGGCCACTGAATTAATACACCAGGGGGTTGACTCAGCCTGTCATCCTTCCGAGGTCGGCGAAATGAGTACCAGTGTACTGGGCCGGTGTATACCCGGTTAAAATAGGTGTACCATATCCCTGTGTCGTAAGAGGCGACCAGGGTTGCGTCAGGAAGGGCATCCGGCGTAAAATATGTGCCAAATCACTATGCGGATCATACGGATGATCCGCTGTGGCGACCCCAAATGGGAGCAGCTGAAAGAAGAAGAAGAAGAAGACATATGTCGATTTATATATATAAATATACCGTATATATAAATATATGTACGTTAAATGTAAAATAAAATCACACGGACAATAATTACTGAACCTTTGGAAAGAGTGAAAAATGAATCTTGGAGCCATTTTACCTCAGGTCCGCGGTCCATATTATTGAATTATATCACATCCGGTGAAGAGAATGTCGAACTTTCCTATTTTTTTTTCCGATTTCACTTCAGATTTCGACACAATTATTTAAGCCGTCATTTCAAATTGTCAAATATGGAATCGGCTTTCGAATATCAGCTTTTAATAAACCTCGACGAAAAATGCCAGCAGCCAATCACATTGCACATAGTCTTCTCACACAGCCAATCACATTGCACATAGTCTTCTCACAGCCAATCACATTGCACATAACCTTCTCACAGCCAATCACATTGCACATAACCTTCTCACACAGCCAATCACATTGCACATAGTCTTCTCACAGCCAATCACATTGCACATAACCTTCTCACACAGCCAATCACATTGCACATAGTCTTCTCACAGCCAATCACATTGCACATAACCTTCTCACACAGCCAATCACATTGCACATAACCTTCTCACACAGCCAATCAGCGTGTTGCAGCGAACAGGCGGAAGAACAGCCGTCATTGTGTCTCCATGTCGGGATGGCACGGAAAAGAATGGCCTCCCCATGTGCTACGAACAAAACTAAAGTCGGAGTATCTTCACTAAAAAGTCGATTTGGCTCCAAAACTTGGTTTGTTCAGCTGATTGAGGCAGGGATCACTTTTCAGTTCTCCAGACCATGGAAAAGGCAAAAAAAAAATAAAACAACCAAAAACACGACATCGGACAATCCCGGGACTTCATGTTCTCCTTCATAACATGAAGAAGAAGAAGAAGAAGAAGAAGAAGAAGAAGAAGAAGAAAAAATAAGCAGAAGAAAAACAATAGGTTACCTCGTCCATTGGACTGGTACCCCAGTAATAGTAATAACTACCGAAACCCCGTCACAGACGGATTCCGTTCATTCAACCAGCTCACCCACACTCGAGAGACATGGACTGGACAGGGCGTGATTGCCCCGCCTACTCATCCCCCGCCCCTGCCCGATTCCCCCCCCCCTGGCCTTCAATTTGCTTGGCCCTGCCCGCGCCTCTTCACTCCCCGTCTCTTGATTCCCCGCCCCACTTGCCCCCCCCCCGCCTCCACTCCCTGCCTCCACCTCTTCACTCCTCACCCCCGTCTCAACTAAAAGTGTTTATTCTGCTTCAGAGTTGAAAGTTGACTATTACCACGATGTGCGATGCACTCTTTCAGATACGAGGTTTCTTTCAGTCTCGGTCACAGTACCGAGAAAAACGTAATGCGACGGCCAGGAGGAGCACAAAATTGGTCCTTCAGTATTAATATCTTCTTCTTCTTCTTCTTTCGGCTGCTCCATTTCGGGGTCGCCACAGCGGATCAACCGTCTCCATTTCGCTCTATCCTCCACATCTTCCATTGACACTCCAACCACCCGCATGTCCGCCCTCACCGTATCCATGAACCTCTTCTTTGGCCTTCCTCTTCTCCTGCTGCCTGGCGGCTCCATCTTCAGCATCCTTCTCCCGATATACTCCGTTTCCCTCCTGTGCACATGTCCAAACCATCTCAATCTCGCCTCTCTCACTTTGTCTCCAAACCGTCCTACCTGCGCTGTCCCTCTAATATACTCATTTCTTATCCTATCCATCCTCGTTACTCCCAACGAGAATCGCAGCATCTTTAACTCTGCCACCTCCAGCTCCGCTTCTGTCTTATTGTTAGCGCCACCGCCTCCAAACCATACAACATAGCTGGTCTCACTACCGTCTTATATACTTTCCCCTTCACTCTTGCAGCTACCCTTCTGTCACAAATCACTCCTGCAACTCTTCTCCACCCACTCCATCCTGCCTGCACTCTCTTTTTCACTTCTCTACCACACTCTCCGTTACTTTGGATCGTTGATCCCAAGTATTTAAACCCATCCACCTTCACCACCTCAACTCCTTGCAACCGCACCATACCACCACCCTCCCTCTCATTTACGTACATGTACTCCGTCTTACTCCGACTGACTATCATTCCCCTTCTCTCCAGTGCGTACCTCCACCTCTCAAGGCTCGCCTCAGCCTGCTCCCTTCTCTCCCTACAGTCATGATGTCATCCGCGAACATCATAGTCCATGGAGACTCCAGTCTGATCTCGTCCGTCAACCTGTTCCTCACCATTGCAAACAGGAAAGGGCTCAGAGTCGATCCTTGGTGCAATCCCACTTTTACCTTCAACCGGTCCGTCATTCCTTCCGCACACCTCACCGCTGTCACACTGTCCTCATACATATCCTGCACGATCCTCACATACTTCTCCACCACTCCCGACTTCCTCATACAATGCCACAACTCCTCTCTTGGCACCCTATCATAAGCTTTCTCTAAATCCACAAACACACAATGTTACTCCTTCTGACCTTCCCTATACTTCTCCATCAACATTCTCAAAGCAAACATCGCATCAGTGGTGCTCTTTCCTGGCATAAACCCATATTGCTGCTCACAGATCGTCACCTCTCTTCTCAACCTAGCTTCCACTACTCTTTCCCACAACTTCATGGTGTGGCTTAACAACTTTATCCCTCTGTAATTTCCACAGCTCTGCACATCACCCTTGTTCTTGAAAATCGGAACCAGTACACTTAATCTCCACTCCTCCGGCATCCTCTCACTTTCCAAGACTTTATTAAACAATCTGGTTAACAAGCCCACTGCCATCTCTCCTAAGCACTTCCATGCCTCCACTGGTATACCATCTGGGCCAACCACCTTTCCACTTTTCATCCTCTTCATAGCAGTCCTCACTTCATCCTTACTGATCCATCCCACTTCCTCATTCACTATCTCCACCTCTTCCATCTCTCTCTCTCTCTCTCTCTCTCTCTCTCTCTCTCTCTCTTTCTCTTTCTCTTTCTCTTTCTCTTTCTCTTTCTCTTTCTCTTTCTCTTTCTCTTTCTCTTTCTCTTTCTCTTTCTCTTTCTCTTTCTCTTTCTCTTTCTCTTTCTCTTTCTCTTTCTCTTTCTCTTTCTCTTTCTCTTTCTCTTTCTCTTTCTCTCTTTCTCTCTTTCTCTCTTTCTCTCTTTCTCTCTTTCTCTCTTTCTCTCTTTCTCTCTTTCTCTTTCTCTCTCTTTTTTTCTTCATTCATCAGCTCCTCAAAGTACTCCATCCACCTTCTCAACACACTCTCCTCGCTCGTCAGCACATTCCCATTTACGTCCTTTATCACCCTAACCTGCAGCACATCCTTCCCAGCTCGGTCCCTCTGTCTTGCCAATCGGTATAAATCCTTTTGCCCTTCTTTTGTATCCAACCTCTCATACAGCTCGTCATATGCCTTTTTCTTAGCCTTTGCCACCTCTCTCTTTGCCTTTCGCCACCACTCCTTGTACTCCTACCTACTTTCTTCATCTCTCTGACTATCCCACTTCTTTTTCGCCAACCCCTTCTTCCTTATACTTTCCTGTACTTCCTCGTTCCACCACCAAGTCTGCTTATTTTCCTTCCTATATCCAGATGTCACACCAAGTACCTTCCAAGCTATCTCCCTCAACACTTCTGCTGAAGTTGCCCAATCATCCCACCCATCTTTCCCATCATCAAACACCTGTATCGCCTCCTCCCTAAATTCCATGCAACAGTCTTCCTCCTTCAGCTTCCACCATCTGATCCTTGGTTCAGCCCTTACTCTCTTCCTCAACCTCACCTCCAAAATCATCCTGCAGACCACCAATCGATGCTGTCGAGCTTCACTCTCCCCTGCCACCACCTTACAGTTAAGTCTCTAATCTCTTTCAGGTTGCATCTCCTGCTTAAGATGTAATCCACTTTCCTCCACTCTTGTACGTCACCCTGTGTACCCTCCTTCTTCTTGAAATACGTATTTACCACTGCCATTTCCATTCTTTTTGCAAACTCTACCACCATTTGCCCTTTCACATTTGTCTTGTTGAGACCGTGCCTACCCATCACCTCCTCCTCCTCCTCCTCCTCCTCCTCCTCTTTATTCCCTTCCCCAACATGCCCATTGAAATATGCTCCAATCACCACTCTTTCATCCTTGGATACACTCTCCACCACTTCATCTAACTCACTCCAGAAATCTTTATATTCCATCTCACACCCCATATGCGAGGCATATGCACTGATGACATTCATCATCACCCCTTCAATTTCCAACTTCACACTCATCACTCGATCAGACACTCTCCTCACCTCAAATACCCTCTTGACATAATCTTCTTTCAGGATTACCCCGACACCATTTCTCCTCCCATCCGCACCATGGTAGAACAGTTTGAAACCACCTCCAATGCTCCGAGCCTTACTCCCCATCCACATGGTCTCTTGTACACGCAGTATGTCCACCTTTCTTCTCCCCATCATATCAGCCAACTCTCGCCCTTTGCCAGTCATCGTCCCAACATTCGGAGTTCCAACTCTCACCTCCACACTTCTACCCTTCCCCCTCTCCCACTGCCTCCGGACTCGCCTTCCCCGTCTACTTCTCCTCCTTCGCCCAGCAGTAGCACAATTTCCACTGGTACCCTGCTGACCCCCGGTATCGGTGGCGGTCGTTGGTAACCCGGGCCTCAACCGATCCAGGATGTAAATTCGTTTTGTTGTCCGCAGAATGGTTTGGCATAGGTTTTTACGCCGGATGCCCTTCCTGACGCAACCCTGGTCGCCTCTAACGACACACAGGGATATGGTACACCAATTCCAACCGGGGCATACACCGGGCCCAGTACACTGATACTCAGTTCGCCGACCTCGGAAGGATGACATGCTGAGTCAACACCCTGGTGTTATACGACTATATATCTATACATATATATATATATATATATATATATATATATATATATATATATATATATATATATATATATATATATATATATATATATATTCAGTGGCCCAACGGGGCTTGAACTCAGGACCTTTTGGGTCCCAAACCGATGCCCGAACCACTGCGCCAACACCAGGCTAGGTCCTTCAGTAGTAATACATGGAATTAAAATTAATATATAGATAATAATAATAATAATAATTTTTTCAGCCGGCATATTTCTGAGCTACCTCTGTCAATGGCAACGATTCTGGTACCATCCGACAGAGTATTACCTCGTGTACCCTCTTTTGGTATTGTAATTTTGATATCTTGAAAGGATTCCACGAAACGTACACAAAACTATATTCCTTTGTAAAATAACAGGCAGGGACTGTACGACTATCAATCGGACTGATGGTGCGGGGCCGCGATGCATTTGCCTCAACATCGACCATGTGGACATCGAATAATATCAGCAGAAATATCATGCATCGGGCAATCCCTTGTTTTTCAATGTTATATTTATGAAAATAAAATAATAGCGAGGTGCGAGTGCTTCACACGGGATACACATGATCACGAACCCCTCCTCCTCGACTAACGAGGCTCCCTTGCTGAGAGAATCTGGTGAGCAGGATCGGCGTCAGAAAAACGAGCCACATGTCCATACAGCCGCAGCTGATGCTCAGGAACTATGCAAGTTACAAATCTCATTTGAGTCTCTCTGAGAAACCGCTCGTTGGGCAAAAGTCCGACCAGCTATAGCCAAGGATTCTCTGAAGAGACCTGATACCAAAGGAATTAACTCTCCATCTCAGATTACTGGTCAGTCCAAGTCTCACATCCATAGAGAAAGACCGGAAGCGCCAAAGACCTGAAGACTCGGAATTTCGTCCTCCCGCACAGGTCCCGGCAGCACCACATCCATTATCCAGTGAATCCATGACTCCCCAGGCCTGACCCAGACGTCTATTGACCTCTGACTCACAGCCAGCAGAGACATAAATATCACCGCCATGGTAAGTGAATCTCTCCACGACCTCAACATCCTCACCACAAACAGGTTCAGACAAGATAGCAGCATCCAAGATGTCATTGAAAGTCTGGATTGTAGTTTTGCCCCAGGAAAGCCGAAAGTCGTAATCCCAACGGCTCCAACTCCTCATTCAGTACTTCGAGGGCCCCCAAAAAGAGATCTAGAGTCTCCACAAAGATGACTGCATCATCTGTGAAATCAAGGTCAGAGATCTTGACATTCCCAAACAATACACAGCAGCATCATCTCTCCAACATCCTCCCTAGAATCCAGTCCATACAAGCACTGAAAAGTGTGGGGGCCAGTACACACCCCTGATGAACTCCAGTAACAACTGGAAATAAGTCAGAGATGGTATCACCACATCTCACAGCACTCTCAGCACCAGAGTAGAGTTCAGACATCAGATTGATCAGTTTTAGTGGCACCCCACGTTCTAAAAATCCTCTAGAGGGCATCCCGATTCACTGAATCAAACGCATTACAGAGATCAACATAAGCTGCAAGCAGCCCCTGCTGAAACTTTCGTCTGCGTTCAGTGAGGCCCCGAAGAGAAAGGATACGGTCAATCGTTGACCTCTTTAGTGTAAAGCATGACTGCTCTGGACGCTGACGCTCAAGCAGATGGTGGCGAACCCTGTCAAGAATTATCCGAGCAAAGACCTTGCTTGGCACTGAGAGCAGCTTCACCCCTCGGTAGTTGTTGCAGTCTTGACGATCACCATTCCCTTTCCAGAGAGGGACAACAAGGCCCCTCTTCTAGTCAGTTGGAATGATGCCTGTGTCCCAGGCAGAGCCTAGAACTGTATGCAACGACACGAGTACAGCATTTCCACTGTGGGAAATTAAATTGTTAATTGAATTTATAATGAGGTAAAATGCCAAATCATTTCAATGAGTGCTTTGAGAAAGAATTTACTAACTATATGCTGGGAAAGCGAGAAGGAGGCAGAATACACACATTCCCCTGTTGTCGTAAAACCTTATCTGTCTGCTGACCATCTGGGCCAGCAGCAAGGAATCAAATACTCTTTCACCAGGGCAATAAGTAAGCTCCGATAACAGAGCGTTTTCATCCTGTGTTTGTGATTCTAAGCTCACAAAGTTCCATCTGTTGTTTCTCCAAGAGGTCTTTCTTTGTTCAGTTAATTTATTCTGATGTACTAACCACGCCCTGGAGGGATCACATACATATACTTGCAATACGCTATGTACAGTTAAGTTTTTGCTTGAGACATCGTTGTGGGCTAAGCTTCCTCTTGTGCACGAAGAGTGTCATATTTGTAACTGAAAAAACAGCTTAAACTGAACTAAACGATTTTCTGTCTTAAGGTGTGGCCAAAACTGCCATGACACCACCAGCCTTGAGAAGTTCTGCATGGATGCCACAGATCCCTGGAGCTTTACCCCATTTCAACTGGTTCACCGCAGCCTGTGTTTCCACAAACGAAGGTGGACCACAGTTGATTGGAGGGTCAGCAATAGGGATTGTAACACCCCTGACATCCAATTCGACAGCTGGTGTATCAGCCTGGTACAACCGCTCAAAGTAACCGGTCCAGCGGGCCTTCACTTCAGACACCTCTGTTAAGAGCCCATCACCCT
>NC_140977.1:9243576-9284576 GCF_056783735.1 Eptatretus burgeri | reverse complement strand
TATTCCCTCTAAACAACGGGTTTGGGGATAACTACACATGTACTTACAGAGATATCTCACCTACGGGACCTGAATGGTGGTTTGCGAATTTCCTCAACCGCAACAGTATGTTTGGAATAAGATCGCCCGTCAGGTGGGTACTCTGCTCATCTGGACTAATCTTGTGAAGCTGCCTTTCAAAATAATTATAATTAATCACACAGTTCTCATCGAGATACCCACATGTATGATGGAATATTTTAGCTTATCCCAATTTTTTTCCTCCTTCATCAGTTTCTGCATGAATGAAAATTCACAGAAAGTAAGAAAAATATCCGCTTGTTGTGGGCTGCAATTCCCACCCATGGGAATTCACTTAACCTGTTGAAACATTATCCCACAAAAAGACACAAAAGTATAAAATAAAATAAAATTTACAGCATCTTTAAACTTCTGCTTATCAAAACAATGAAAACTTGTCAATCAAGTTCAAAACCTTGTCAATCAGTTTGAAGAACGATTCCCTCACGAGTAATCCACATTTGTATAGAAAGTTAAAAAATCAAAAACTTCAACTGACTTGATATAAAGGTATCTAATTCTGTCTAAAAACTCGAAAGTATAATTTATGCTCCAGAAAGAGTTTATACCAGAATTCTTCTCAATTGTTTAATAATATTTCCTGAACTGTTCCAAAACAACTTGTAAGCCTGAGTGAACTAGAATACCGATAACTGTTTGGTGGAACACGACCTGGCACTCGCGATTAACCGACACTTGTACGGGTTTTTTCAATGAAGAACTATGACGTATTGTTGCGAATCTGGAAGCCATGAGCACACAACATACAGGTCCTATAGATTAGTTATATCGGTAAGTACATGTTGCCAGTTATGGTCCCGTCCCTGGTCTCATGGGTAATTAAATGTTCCTGCGCTGTGGAGTTATTTTAATAGTCAGGTTTTCTTTTCGTTTATTTTTACACCAACATCAACGCCGACCACACCGCATCATCCTCACCTTCACTTCGCTCACTTCACCTCACTCTGGCCGACGTCATGATGGGCGGAGTTCAAGGAGGAGCCGCGTGGCGGCCCTCGACCAATCAGCGTGCAACGAGTGAGGTGACCGTCGCCCGGCCAATCAGATCCTGCGACAGGAGGAAAGGGCTCCGCGTGATGTCACCACGCCCCGGGCCAATCAAGGAGCTTGCCGCCCGTTTTTGGCCAGTGAGAGAGACGAAGAGCGATTTGTGCACCAAAACCTGCCAGTGAGAGAGGGAGGGTCGCGAGGAGGTGCCCCCCCCTGAACAGGGGGGTATAATTATCGGCACGGTCTGCGCGCATGGGGGTTCTGGTTCTGGCTAGAAGTGCGTGCACGGGGGTTCTGGTTCTGGCAAGAAGTTCGCTCAGGGGTTCTGAGGGTTCTGGCAAGAGGTGAACATCTGCACGCAAGGTGGTGGAGCGCAAAAGCGTCTGCGCACGAGGTGGTCGGGGCAACGGAGGGTCTTCTCCTGCCAGCTTTCGCCCTGTCGATTTCGTTCGCCTGGAGCCATGTCGTGAGGGCGTCTGGATCGTGCTCGGGGTCCAGTTCTGCCTCGAGGACCTGGTCCTTGAAGACCGCACGAGGCGGACAGGTCCAAGACAGGCCTCAATAAAGACCATTTTGGTCCGATTCTTTTGGGTGTGTGCGTATGTGTGTTTGTGGCGTCAATCTCTAAGTAGTGAATGGTATAAGTGCGTTGCTGTACATACGTGCATTTCTTTTGACCGGTTTAACTCTGCCCTTATGTGCTCCCCTCATACCCTCATTGTGAATTAATACCCCGATTGTTAAATATATCAGCTCGTTCATGTCTTTTCCTCCATTGGCTTAGTGTGCTGCGTGTTGGAGAATTAGCCAGGCTGTTGCTGCTATAACGGGATATTTGGGACCGACGGACCTCGGCGATAAACCGCTCGGATCACACACGGTTCAAGTACGCGAAACGGCTCGTTCCGTACGGGTGCCGTCGAGGGTGTGGAGAATCGGTAAATCGCCACATGGTCTCAAGGTATTTTGAAAATTGGCGAATAACCGCGTACCACGTGGTAGAAATATTGACCCTTCACGGTCCGATAAGGGACCCGTACTTCTCGGACTTTTCCGAAAAAGTACGATCGAAATTCCGGGTGATCGGTCGAGCCGACTCTGCTGCTCCATCTAGCGGTCGTGCTCACGGCCGACGCCCGGCCCCGCAATAGTATGACCGCCTATCCATGAGAAATAAAACGTTCACACATGTGATGTCATAGGTCACATGGTTTGGAAGCCATATTGGATTTACCCTGAAACCGACAAAAATCTTCTTCTCCAGAACGACTGGACAGATTGAGGGGAAATTTCACAGGAATGTTCTCCAAGCCTTGGGTGTTAAAGTTTGTGAAGGAATAATTGAATCGTCACATAGTTTGGCAGCCATATTGCATTGAATAAAAATATTAAATTATGTTTTCTCTGGAACCGCTTAATCGATCAGCATGAAACTTCACATTAATGATCGAGTCGTGATGGGGAATATAGGTTTTAAATTTCAACCTGATCGGATACATGGTCTGGCAGCCAGAATTTATTTAATTTTTTTGATCTGGGTTCTTTTTGATATACAGTACTCGGACGTGCCTGTACGTGCGTGCCCGTACCTGTGTGCCCGTGCGTGCAAAAAAAAACTTTCAAACCACGTGCCAGAAACAACAACCACACCAGGCCGTTCCTTCATTCTCGCGTGCCCATACGTGCGTGCCCGTACGTGCAAACAAAAAAATTAAAAAAAATAGAAAAACTTTCAAACCACGTGCCAGAAACAACATCCACACCAGGCCGTTCATTTGCTCTCGTAAACGACTACTGGATTGGGGCATTGTGTTTATCTATTAATGCGCATAAGAAATCGATAAATTATTCGAATACATTAAGTCATCATGATCCGGAAGTGGTGTGTGCCCGTACGGAATGTTCACATGCATTCCACGAATTATCGCTTGTATTGAAGTAACAACTGCTGTGATACTTACATACACAGAGTTAATTAAAATCAAAATTAAAATCAAGTTTACCTCCCTGTCTTTGCTTGCCATGACATTCGCTGCCATTGACCATTGACACTCCTACGCCATGGTAACTAAGGCACCGATCCCCATGGTAACCAGCACTGCACGTGACGTCATCGTCGGCCGGCCGCTCACCGGCCTCTGCAGCCACGCCTATGCAGCAACGTGTCCTTTCATTGGTTGGTCAATAAATAGCCATAACTTGGGAACCACTTGTCCGATTTATATCAAATCTTGAAAAGGCACATCCACAAGGCACCAGTAATATAACTGGCAAGTTTCAATTAGATCGGACCAGTGGTTGTCGAGAAACAGCGGACACACACACACACACACACACACACACACACACACACACACACACACACACACACACACACACACACACACACACACACACACACACACACACACACTGCTGGAATTATAGATAGATATATTTTTTGAATAAGGCTGGCTTGGCTGTGCCTGGATGGGTTTGAGAGTAGAGGAGGAGCAGCTGAAATGTGAATCCTATCCACGTTCCTCCTGATGATTTCATCTAAGCTTTTGCTTGTTTGAGCTCCTTCTGATGACTCCAATGCAGGACTTTATCTGTTTGGTCTTTCATTTGATTATTCCCATGCTTTCAAAGAAAAGCGGGAATATTGTGATTGTCTCCGCCGTCCATCCGTCCGTACGTCCGTCTGTCCTACCCTGTAACTCCTCCTACACCGTTTGAAATCGGAACTTAAAACTTTGGGACATAGTAGGTATATGTATGGGGAAGTGCACAACACTTTCGGATTTTTGATATGACCCCTCGGGGCCGGGCCAAGGGGTTGGGGTCATGGGGGTCGATTTAAAAAAAATGTATTTGCCATTGTACATGGTAAATTCTTTCATAAAGAACTTTCTTATGTGGCCCCCATGAGTGACATACAGTCAACACTGGGTGAAGTAGCGTGCGCCAGTAATTCGGCGACTCGAAGGCTTGGGTTGGAGGATCGCTTGAGGACGGGAGCTCTGCGCTGGGCCGTGCTATGAGAGGGTGTAGGGCAGCCCGGAATCATGACGAAACCCAATCCTTATCCCTGTGACGTAAGAGGCGACCATGGTTGCGTCAGGAAGGGCATCCGGCGTAAAACCTGTGCCAAATCAGTATGCGGATCATAATGGATGATCCGCTGTGGCGACCCCAAACGGGAGCAGCCGAACGACGAACAACAACAACATGACTGACAAACAGTCACAGGTTTTACTGCATTTATCTAATTGATTATGAATAATTATAATTAATATTATACACAGTTCATTCCTATGATTAATTTGCTGGACAGTGTTAAATTAATGTTTCATGAAATGTTGACATGCTTGCAATGACTTCTGATTGAGTAAACGTAGTAAGTCTTTGGTCATTAAACACATCAAATAGAAAAGAATAGTCAATCCATTTTGCAAGATAAAATTTCACCTGGCGTTAATGGGACAAAGCAGTGCACTCGGGAATATGTGATGGTGTGCCATGGACAACGTATTTCTAGTTCCGTATGATTTAGGCAGACGATGTAAATCTTAATTTTTTTTTAATAAAGTGTGTTTTCTTGCCTGTTTCTCTTTATTTTTGGTTGCATAGAAAGTTATTTTCTCCCAATGTAAACATTCGGTGTAGTTTAATATGGTTAAGATCATTGAGGTTGTGTCTTCTGCCCTCTCCACAAAATTTCAAATGTCACAAACACGTTTTCACTTTTCTCAGCGTGAAAATTTACACTTTTACAGTCTGCTATATGGAGCTTATAGTTCTTATGTGTGCACGTAGGATGCACCAGATCATCTCCTTGCAGTCTGTAAGCATACCACAAGAGTCATCCATAAGCACTGTTGTGAAACTCCATGTTTTTGCTTTTGTTATCAGATTTTGGAATGGGATGTTCTCGCGAATCTTGGAAAAGGACGGTTTGGAACCATATTGGACGCAAAGAAAGTTCACTCCGATAAAAAGGTACAAGGATACACTTCCTGTTCTTTCCTTTCAGTTTCTTTGAGCTCGACCACAGCTCGTGGAAGAGTGTAAACACAGCCACTGTACAATCATTACCACTCCTGTGATGGTTGAAATTAGGTCATCGTCACGATAATTCACGGTCTGGTGTTTGTGTGTGGGTTTGTCATGCTCCTCCTCCTACAGTTCTGGGCTGATTACATTTAGACTTGCTACAAAGGAATAGGGTGACCCCAATTAGTGTGTCGGGTTATTTTTTTATCTTTGCCGGTGGTCTTTTGGAGGTGGGGCGAGGGATGGTATGCAAATTCTCCATGTAAATGTGTACCGTGTAGCGCCGCCTTCAGGTGGGGGAGGGTCTTCCAAGTCACATCATTTACAGCACAATATTCCTGTCGCCACATTTTCCAGTGCAATGAAGTGTTTGAGAAGAGAAGGTATGTTTTTGCTTCATGCATGTAACCCGGGTGATTTCTTTGTTGAAACAGCTGTTTGTTATCTATACACCACCCAAATAAAAGGTATGTGTCAGAAGAACGTTTTGTATTGTTGCGAATTCGCGCCCGCCAGCGTGCGAGCGGCCACGTAACTCGAATTGCGGCACGTCGCCCACCGGACGGACAATTCTGTCGTGACCCTCTCGGACCAACGCCGGGAGCTAGTCACGGGTGGGCCTTTCGGCCTAACCACGATCGTGCCAATCGGCCCCCGCGTGGGATAGGGTTGTTCGCCAAATACGACCTTCCTAAGTACCCACGCGGAGGGTAGACCGGGCGATCGCACCTCGCCGCAGATCGACTCCGGACACGGGCCACTTAAGCGACCCGTTGCGTACTATCGGGATAACCGAGTGGTGTCAACGTCGGCCTCGACGGTTCCGAATAATTATCAGGCGTTTTAAGCCCACTACCAACCCTTTACGTGAAGCAATATGGAGATTCAATTAAAGAAAAGACGAAGCGAAACGGGAAAAACAGTTCAACATAATGCACATTTATTCCGCGGCACACGGAGAGCACACATACTGTATACAACTACAACAATTATGCACCAAAAGCAGATGCTACAAAAGAAACACAACAATGCAGATCTACTACCGACTACGCGAGCACACGGCAACACTTACACAGTTTTACTTTACAGACAGCGCCGACAACACATTTACTCAAAAGCAAAAGAAAAGGGCCACCCTCAAAGACAAGGGGGCAGACGGGGCCTGTGGGCCGCGAGACCGGGTGGATCCTTCCCGTGTCTTGTGATGAGCCGCAAATGTGGCGGCGCCCCGACTCCGCGCTCCTTCGCGGGTTTCGTTGGCACTGCTTGGAGTGGGGTGGGAACGGGGCCCCTTTTCGCACTATCTCAGCGCGGGGGGGAAAAAGGGGGGGATTGTTGATGCTCTGGGGAAAGAGGATAGCTGGCTTGCTTGGGTCCCGCGACGAGCGACTCCACTGCGAGCTCGTCGCCGCCCGCCGTCTTCCTTGCCTTGGACCCGAGCTATTCGAGCTCCTCCCCAATTCTCCTCAGCCGACTGGAGCAAACCACCTCGACCGCGCTCCCGGCTTCAGGCTTCCCCTCTCTGCAGCAAACCACCTCGACCGCGCTCCTGGCTTCAGGCTTCCCCTCTCTGCAGCTCCCCGACAGACTCTGAACCCCGACAGACTGCCACTCTCCAGACCCGACTTGACTCACGGCTCCACAGACTGCTCCTCTCCAGAACCGACTTGACTGCCTCGACCTTTTCTCCAACTCCCTAAATTCGCCCAGCGCTCGGCGCTTTATCGTCCGGCAGGAGAACCCCTATGCAAATTTCTGGATCAGAACGAGCTCGGGGGTGGAGCCACGCTCGCCCATTGGACGGAGAAAAAGGGGCGTGAGTCTCCCCTGATCCACGAATTTGCATATATCGATTCTACTCCGACGCGCCTGGAGGCGGGGCCAAACCGGCCCGCGCTTGCTGATTGGACGGATCAGAAGTGGGCGTGTATCATTCCTGATCCGACTTCTCCTCGGAAAGGCCGCTATTTGCACCCGCGGCTCAGCGCGCGTCCCGCACGAAGCCAGGACAGCCTGACGCTCGGTGCCCACATGCGGTGCGGGAATGGCCGCAGAAGGAGAGGCAAAGGTGGTGGAGGGTTTAAAGTGCTGGTCCATGGCCATGGCGACGTTTGGAATGGCGGTGATGCGATGTTTGCGGGAGCGAGTTGTGAAGGTAAAGATCGTGGCTGTTGGCGTTGTTGTTGTTGTGAAGCGGCGTTGCGGTTGGTGGTTGTTGTGTGATGGCGGTTGAGACGTGGTTGGTTCAAAATAAAGATAGAACAGAAAAACGGCTATCGTAAAGGGTCGCAGCCCGAATGAATCACATTTATTCCCTCTAAACAACGGGTTTGGGGATAACTACACATGTACTTACAGAGATATCTCACCTACGGGACCTGAATGGTGGTTTGCGAATTTCCTCAACCGCAACAGTATGTTTGGAATAAGATCGCCCGTCAGGTGGGTACTCTGCTCATCTGGACTAATCTTGTGAAGCTGCCTTTCAAAATAATTATAATTAATCACACAGTTCTCATCGAGATACCCACATGTATGATGGAATATTTTAGCTTATCCCAATTTTTTTCCTCCTTCATCAGTTTCTGCATGAATGAAAATTCACAGAAAGTAAGAAAAATATCCACTTGTTGTGGGCTGCAATTCCCACCCATGGGAATTCACTTAACCTGTTGAAACATTATCCCACAAAAAGACACAAAAGTATAAAATAAAATAAAATTTACAGCATCTTTAAACTTCTGCTTATCAAAACAATGAAAACTTGTCAATCAAGTTCAAAACCTTGTCAATCAGTTTGAAGAACGATTCCCTCACGAGTAATCCACATTTGTATAGAAAGTTAAAAAATCAAAAACTTCAACTGACTTGATATAAAGGTATCTAATTCTGTCTAAAAACTCGAAAGTATAATTTATGCTCCAGAAAGAGTTGATACCAGAATTCTTCTCAATTGTTTAATAATATTTCCTGAACTGTTCCAAAACAACTTGTAAGCCTGAGTGAACTGGAATACCGATAACTGTTTGGTGGAACACGACCTGGCACTCGCGATTAACCGACACTTGTACGGGTTTTTTTAATGAAGAACTATGACGTATTGTTGCGAATCTGAAAGCCATGAGCACACAACATACAGGTCCTATAGATTAGTTATATCGGTAAGTACATGTTGCCAGTTAGGGTCCCGTCCCTGGTCTCATGGGTAATTAAATGTTCCTGCGCTGTGGAGTTATTTTAATAGTCAGGTTTTCTTTTCGTTTATTTTTACACCAACATCAACGCCGACCACACCGCATCATCCTCACCTTCACTTCGCTCACTTCACTTCACTCTGGCCGACGTCATGATGGGCGGAGTTCAAGGAGGAGCCGCGTGGCGGCCCTCGACCAATCAGCGTGCAACGAGTGAGGTGACCGTCGCCCGGCCAATCAGATCCTGCGACAGGAGGAAAGGGCTCCGCGTGATGTCACCACGCCCCTGGCCAATCAAGGAGCTTGCCGCCCGTTTTTGGCCAGTGAGAGAGACGAAGAGCGATTTGTGCACCAAAACCTGCCAGTGAGAGAGGGAGGGTCGCGAGGAGGTGCCCCCCCCCCTGAACAGGGGGGTATAATTATCGGCACGGTCTGTGCGCATGGGGGTTCTGGTTCTGGCAAGAAGTGCGTGCACGGGGGTTCTGGTTCTGGCAAGAAGTTCGCTCAGGGGTTCTGAGGGTTCTGGCAAGAGGTGAACATCTGCACGCAAGGTGGTGGAGCGCAAAAGCGTCTGCGCACGAGGTGGTCGGGGCAACGGAGGGTCTTCTCCTGCCAGCTTTCGCCCTGTCGATTTCGTTCGCCTGGAGCCATGTCGTGAGGGCGTCTGGATCGTGCTCGGGGTCCAGTTCTGCCTCGAGGACCTGGTCCTTGAAGACCGCACGAGGCGGACAGGTCCAAGACAGGCCTCAATAAAGACCATTTTGGTCCGATTCTTTTGGGTGTGTGCGTATGTGTGTTTGTGGCGTCAATCTCTAAGTAGTGAATGGTATAAGTGCGTTGCTGTACATACGTGCATTTCTTTTGACCGGTTTAACTCTGCCCTTATGTGCTCCCCTCATACCCTCATTGTGAATTAATACCCCGATTGTTAAATATATCAGCTCGTTCATGTCTTTTCCTCCATTGGCTTAGTGTGCTGCGTGTTGGAGAATTAGCCAGGCTGTTGCTGCTATAACGGGATATTTGGGACCGACGGACCTCGGCGATAAACCGCTCGGATCACACACGGTTCAAGTACGCGAAACGGCTCGTTCCGTACGGGTGCCGTCGAGGGTGTGGAGAATCGGTAAATCGCCACATGGTCTCAAGGTATTTTGAAAATTGGCGAATAACCGCGTACCACGTGGTAGAAATATTGACCCTTCACGGTCCGATAAGGGACCCGTACTTCTCGGACTTTTCCGAAAAGTACGATCGAAATTCCGGGTGATCGGTCGAGCCGACTCTGCTGCTCCATCTAGCGGTCGTGCTCACGGCCGACGCCCGGCCCCGCAATAGTATGACCGCCTATCCATGAGAAATAAAACGTTCACACATGTGATGTCATAGGTCACATGGTTTGGAAGCCATATTGGATTTACCCTGAAACCGACAAAAATCTTCTTCTCCAGAACGACTGGACAGATTGAGGGAAATTTCACAGGAATGTTCTCCAAGCCTTGGGTGTTAAAGTTTGTGAAGGAATAATTGAATCGTCACATAGTTTGGCAGCCATATTGCATTGAATAAAAATATTAAATTATGTTTTCTCTGGAACCGCTTAATCGATCAGCATGAAACTTCACATTAATGATCGAGTCGTGATGGGGAATATAGGTTTTAAATTTCAACCTGATCGGATACATGGTCTGGCAGCCAGAATTATTTAATTTTTTTGATCTGGGTTCTTTTTGATATACAGTACTCCGACGTGCCTGTACGTGCGTGCCCGTACCTGTGTGCCCGTGCGTGCAAAAAAAAACTTTCAAACCACGTGCCAGAAACAACAACCACACCAGGCCGTTCCTTCACTCTCGCGTGCCCATACGTGCGTGCCCGTACGTGCAAACAAAAAAATTTAAAAAAATAGAAAAACTTTCAAACCACGTGCCAGAAACAACATCCACACCAGGCCGTTCATTTGCTCTCGTAAACGACTACTGGATTGGGGCATTGTGTTTATCTATTAATGCGCATAAGAAATCGATAAATTATTCGAATACATTAAGTCATCATGATCCGGAAGTGGTGTGTGCCCGTACGGAATGTTCACATGCATTCCACGAATTATCGCTTGTATTGAAGTAACAACTGCTGTGATACTGACATACACAGAGTTAATTAAAATCAAAATTAAAATCAAGTTTACCTCCCTGTCTTTGCTTGCCATGACATTCGCTGCCATTGACCATTGCCACTCCTACGCCATGGTAACTAAGGCACCGATCCCCATGGTAACCAGCACTGCACGTGACGTCATCGTCGGCCGGCCGCTCACCGGCCTCTGCAGCCACGCCTATGCAGCAACGTGTCCTTTCATTGGTTGGTCAATAAATAGCCATAACTTGGGAACCACTTGTCCGATTTATATCAAATCTTGAAAAGGCACATCCACAAGGCACCAGTAATATAACTGGCAAGTTTCAATTAGATCGGACCAGTGGTTGTCGAGAAACAGCGGACACACACACACACACACACACACACACACACACACACACACACACACACACACACACACACACACACACTGCTGGAATTATAGATAGATATATTTTTTGAATAAGGCTGGCTTGGCTGTGCCTGGATGGGTTTGAAAGTAGAGGAGGAGCAGCTGAAATGTGAATCCTATCCACGTTCCTCCTGATGATTTCATCTAAGCTTTTGCTTGTTTGAGCTCCTTCTGATGACTCCATTGCAGGACTTTATCTGTTTAGTCTTTCATTTGATTATTCCCATGCTTTCGAAGAAAAGCGGGAATATTGTGATTGTCTCCGCCGTCCATCCGTCCATCCGTCCGTACGTCCGTCTGTCCTACCCTGTAACTCCTCCTACACCGTTTGAAATAGGAGCTTAAAACTTTGGGACATAGTAGGTATATGTATGGGGAAGTGCACAACACTTTCGGATTTTTGATATGACCCCTCGGGGCCGGGCCAAGGGGTTGGGGTCATGGGGGTCGATTTAAAAAAAATGTATTTGCCATTGTACATGGTAAATTCTTTTATAAAGAACTTTCTTATGTGGCCCCCATGAGTGACATACAGTCAACACGGGGTGAAGTAGCGTGCGCCAGTAATCCGGCGACTCGAAGGCTTGGGTTGGAGGATCGCTTGAGGACGGGAGCTCTGCGCTGGGCCGTGCTATGAGAGGGTGTAGGGCAGCCCGGAATCATGACGAAACCCAATCCTTATCCCTGTGACGTAAGAGGCGACCATGGTTGCGTCAGGAAGGGCATCCGGCGTAAAACCTGTGCCAAATCAGTATGCGGATCATAATGGATGATCCGCTGTGGCGACCCCAAACGGGAGCAGCCGAACGACGAACAACAACAACATGACTGACAAACAGTCACAGGTTTTACTGCATTTATCGAATTGATTATGAATAATTATAATTAATATTAGACACAGTTCATTCCTATGATTAATTTGCTGGACAGTGTTAAATTAATGTTTCATGAAATGTTGACATGCTTGCAATGACTTCTGATTGAGTAAACGTAGTAAGTCTTTGGTCATTAAACACATCAAATAGAAAAGAATAGTCAATCCATTTTGCAAGATAAAATTTCACCTGGCGTTAATGGGACAAAGCAGTGCACTCGGGAATATGTGATGGTGTGCCATCGACAACGTATTTCTAGTTCCGTATGATTTAGGCAGACGATGTAAATCTTAATTTATTTTTTAATAAAGTGTGTTTTCTTGCCTGTTTCTCTTTATTTTTGGTTGCATAGAAAGTTATTTTCTCCCAATGTAAACATTCGGTGTAGTTTAATATGGTTAAGATCATTGAGGTTGTGTCTTCTGCCCTCTCCGCAAAATTTCAAATGTCACAAACACGTTTTCACTTTTCTCAGCGTGAAAATTTACACTTTTACAGTCTGCTATATGGAGCTTATAGTTCTTATGTGTGCACGTAGGATGCACCAGATCATCTCCTTGCAGTCTGTAAGCATACCACAAGAGTCATCCATTAGCACTGTTGTGAAACTCCATGTTTTTGCTTTTGTTATCAGATTTTGGACTGTGATGTTCTCGCCAATCTTGGAAAAGGACGCTTTGGAACCATATTGGACGCAAAGAAAGTTCACTCCGATAAAAAGGTACAAGGATACACTTCCTGTTCTTTCCTTTCAGTTTCTTTGAGCTCGACCACAGCTCGTGGAAGAGTGTAAACACAGCCACTGTACAATCATTACCACTCCTGTGATGGTTGAAATTAGGTCATCGTCACGATAATTCACGGTCTGGTGTTTGTGTGTGGGTTTGTCATGCTCCTCCTCCTACAGTTCTGGGCTGATTACATTTAGACTTGCTACAAAGGAATAGGGTGACCCCAATTAGTGTGTCGGGTTATTTTTTTATCTTTGCCGGTGGTCTTTTGGAGGTGGGGCGAGGGATGGTATGCAAATTCTCCATGTAAATGTGTACCGTGTAGCGCCGCCTTCAGGTGGGGGAGGGTCTTCCAAGTCACATCATTTACAGCACAATATTCCTGTCGCCACGTTTTCCAGTGCAATGAAGTGTTTGAGAAGAGAAGGTATGTTTTTGCTTCATGCATGTAACCCGGGTGATTTCTTTGTTGAAACAGCTGTTTGTTATCTATACACCGCCCAAATAAAAGGTATGTGTCAGAAGAACGTTTTGTATTGTTGCGGGTCGCGCCCGCCGGCGTACGAGCGGCCACGTAACTCGAATTGCGGCACGTCGCCCACCGGACGGACAATTCTGTCGTGACCCTCTCGGACCAACGCCGGGAGCTAGTCACGGGTGGGCCTTTAGGCCTCACCACGATCGTGCCAATCGGCCCCCGCGTGGGATAGGGTTGTTCGCCAAATTCGACCTTCCTAAGTACCCACGCGGAGGATAGACCGGGCGATCGCACCTCGCCGCAGATCGACTCCGGACACGGGCCACTTAAGCAACCCGTTGCGTACTATCGGGATAACCGAGCGGTGTCAACGTCGGCCTCGACGGTTCCGAATAATTATCAGGCGTTTTAAGCCCACTACCAACCCTTTACGTGAAGCAATATGGAGATTCAATTAAAGAAAAGACGAAGCGAAACGGGAAAAACAGTTCAACATAATGCACATTTATTCCGCGGCACACGGAGAGCACACATACTGTATACAACTACAACAATTATGCACCAAAAGCAGATGCTACAAAAGAAACACAACAATGCAGATCTACTACCGACTACGCGAGCACATGGCAACACTTACATAGTTTTACTTTACAGACAGCGCCGACAACACATTTACTCAAAAGCAAAAGAAAAGGGCCACCCTCAAAGACAAGGGGGCAGATGGGGCCTGTGGGCCGCGAGACCGGGTGGATCCTTCCCGTGTCTTGTGGTGAGCCGCAAATGTGGCGGCGCCCCGACTCCGCGCTCCTTCGCGGGTTTCGTTGGCACTGCTTGGAGTGGGGTGGGAACGGGGCCCCTTTTCGCACTATCTCAGCCCGGGGGGGAAAAAGGGGGGGATTGTTGATGCTCTGGGGAAAGAGGATAGCTGGCTTGCTTGGGTCCCGCGACGAGCGACTCCACTGCGAGCTCGTCGCCGACCGCCGTCTTCCTTGCCTTGGACCCGAGCTATTCGAGCTCCTCCCCAATTCTCCTCAGCCGACTGCAGCAAACCACCTCGACCGCTCTGCCGGCTTCAGGCTTCCCCTCTCTGCAGCAAACCACCTCGACCGCGCTCCTGGCTTCAGGCTTCCCCTCTCTGCAGCTCCCCGACAGACTCTGAACCCCGACAGACTGCCACTCTCCAGACCCGACTTGACTCACGGCTCCACAGACTGCTCCTCTCCAGAACCGACTTGACTGCCTCGACCTTTTCTCCAACTCCCTAAATTCGCCCAGCGCTCGGCGCTTTATCGTCCGGCAGGAGAACCCATATGCAAATTTCTGGATCAGAACGAGCTCGGGGGTGGAGCCACGCTCGCCCATTGGACGGAGAAAAAGGGGCGTGAGTCTCCCCTGATCCACGAATTTGCATATATCGATTCTACTCCGACGCGCCTGGAGGCGGGGCCAAACCGCCCAGCGCTTGCTGATTGGACGGATCAGAAGTGGGCGTGTATCATTCCTGATCCGACTTCTCCTCGGAAAGGCCGCTATTTGCACCCGCGGCTCAGCGCGAGTCCCGCACGAGGCCAGGACAGCCTGACGCTCGGTGCCCACATGCGGTGCGGGAATGGCCGCAGAAGGAGAGGCAAAGGTGGTGGAGGGTTTAAAGTGCTGGTCCATGGCCATGGCGACGTTTGGAATGGCGGTGATGCGATGTTTGCGGGAGCGAGTTGTGAAGGTAAAGATCGTGGCTGTTGGCGTTGTTGTTGTTGTGAAGCGGCGTTGCGGTTGGTGGTTGTTGTGTGATGGCGGTTGAGACGTGGTTGGTTCAAAATAAAGATAGAACAGAAAAACGGCTATCTTAAAAGGTCGCAGCCCGAATGAATCACATTTATTCCCTCTAAACAACGGGTTTGGGGATAACTACACATGTACTTACAGAGATATCTCACCTACGGGACCTGAATGGTGGTTTGCGAATTTCCTCAACCGCAACAGTATGTTTGGAATAAGATCGCCCGTCAGGTGGGTACTCTGCTCATCTGGACTAATCTTGTGAAGCTGCCTTTCAAAATAATTATAATTAATCACACAGTTCTCATCGAGATACCCACATGCATGATGGAATATTTTAGCTTATCCCAATTTTTTTCCTCCTTCATCAGTTTCTGCATGAATGAAAATTCACAGAAAGTAAGAAAAATATCCGCTTGTTGTGGGCTGCAATTCCCACCCATGGGAATTCACTTAACCTATTGAAACATTATCCCACAAAAAGACACAAAAGTATAAAATAAAATAAAATTTACAGCATCTTTAAACTTCTGCTTATCAAAACAATGAAAACTTGTCAATCAAGTTCAAAACCTTGTCAATCAGTTTGAAGAACGATTCCCTCACGAGTAATCCACATTTGTATAGAAAGTTAAAAAATCAAAAACTTCAACTGACTTGATATAAAGGTATCTAATTCTGTCTAAAAACTCGAAAGTATAATTTATGCTCCAGAAAGAGTTTATACCAGAATTCTTCTCAATTGTTTAATAATATTTCCTGAACTGTTCCAAAACAACTTGTAAGCCTGAGTGAACTAGAATACCGATAACTGTTTGGTGGAACACGACCTGGCACTCGCGATTAACCGACACTTGTACGGGTTTTTTTTTATGAAGAACTATGACGTATTGTTGCGAATCTGGAAGCCATGAGCACACAACAGACAGGTCCTATAGATTAGTTATATCGGAAAGTACATGTTGCCAGTTAGGGTCCCGTCCCTGGTCTCATGGGTAATTAAATGTTCCTGCGCTGTGGAGTTATTTTAATAGTCAGGTTTTCTTTTCGTTTATTTTTACACCAACATCAACGCCGACCCCACCGCATCATCCTCACCTTCACTTCGCTCACTTCACCTCACTCTGGCCGACGTCATGATGGGCGGAGTTCAAGGAGGAGCCGCGTGGCAGCCCTCGACCAATCAGCGTGCAACGAGTGAGGTGACCGTCGCCCGGCCAAGAAGATCCTGCGACAGGAGGAAAGGGCTCCGCGTGATGTCACCACGCCCCGGGCCAATCAAGGAGCTTGCCGCCCGTTTTTGGCCAGTGAGAGAGACGAAGAGCGATTTGTGCACCAAAACCTGCCAGTGAGAGAGGGAGGGTCGCGAGGAGGTGCCCCCCCCTGAACAGGGGGGTATAATTATCGGCACGGTCTGCGCGCATGGGGGTTCTGGTTCTGGCTAGAAGTGCGTGCACGGGGGTTCTGGTTCTGGCAAGAAGTTCGCTCAGGGATTCTGAGGGTTCTGGCAAGAGGTGAACATCTGCACGCAAGGTGGTGGAGTGCAAAAGCGTCTGCGCACGAGGTGGTCGGGGCAACGGAGGGTCTTCTCCTGCCAGCTTTCGCCCTGTCGATTTCGTTCGCCTGGAGCCATGTCGTGAGGGCGTCTGGATCGTGCTCGGGTCCAGTTCTGCCTCGAGGACCTGGTCCTTGAAGACCGCACGAGGTGGACAGGTCCAAGACAGGCCTCAATAAAGACCATTTTGGTCCGATTCTTTTGGGTGTGTGCGTATGTGTGTTTGTGGCGTCAATCTCTAAGTAGTGAATGGAATAAGTGCGTTGCTGTACATACGTGCATTTCTTTTAACCGGTTTAACTCTGCCCTTATGTGCTCCCCTCATACCCTCATTGTGAATTAATACCCCGATTGTTAAATATATCAGCTCGTTCATGTCTTTTCCTCCATTGGCTTAGTGTGCTGCGTGTTGGAGAATTAGCCAGGCTCAGGTCAGCTATGGGAGCATGTGCCAGAACAGCACGTCGCTGCGTCCACTTTCCGCCGGTACTCCAGGGGCCTCCGTCTGGCCATCCCCCAGGCAGATGCCAGGCCCATCCCCATCTCCTTGAGATGATGGTCAACCTGTTGCAACCATTAGGCACGTGGTCGACCCACTGGCCTCCTCCACTCATGAGACTCCCTCGCTGAGAGAATCTGGTGAGCAGGATCAGAGTCAGGAAAACGAGCCACATGTCCATACAGCCCCAACTGACGCTCACAGACTATGCAGGTAACAAATCTCATCCGAGTCTCTTTCAGCAACCGCTCGTTGGACACAAAATCCGACCAGCGATAGCCAAGGATTCTCCGAAGAGACCTGGTACCAAAGGAATTAAGTCTCCGTCTCAGATCCTTGGTCAGAGTCCAAGTCTCGCACCCATAGAGCAAGACTGGAAGTACCAAGGACCTGAAGACTTGGACTTTCGTCCTCCCGCACAGGTACCGGCAGCGCCATACCCCATGATCCAGTGAATCCATGACTCCCCAGGCCCGACCCAGACGTCTATTGACCTCTGACTCGCAGCCAGCAGAGACATGATTATCACTGCCAAGGTAAGTGAATCTCTCCACGACCTCAACATCCTCACCACAAACAGACACAGACAGGACAGCAGCATCCAAGATGTCACCGAAAGCCTGGATCTTAGTTTTGACCCAAGAAACCCGTAATCCCAATGGCTCCGACTCCTCATTCAGCACCTCGAGGGCCCCCAAGAGGATGTCTAAAGTCTCCGTAAAGATGACTGCATCATCTGCAAAGTCAAGGTCCGAGATCTTGACATTCCCAAATGACGCACCGCAACTTGATCTCTCCGACATCCTCCCTAGAATCCAGTCCATACAAGTGCTGAAAAGTGTGGGGGCAAGTACACTTCCCTGACGACCTCCAGTAACAACTGGAAATAAGTCAGAGATGGTACCACCACACTTCACAGCACTCTCAGTACCAGAGTAGAGTTCAGACATCAGATCGATCAGTTTTGGTGGCACCCCACGAAGACCAAGTATCCTCCAGAGGACATCCCGATTCACTGAATCGAACGCTTTACAGAGATCAACATAGGCTGCAAGCAGCCCCTGCCGAAACTCTCGTCTGCGTTCGGTGAGGACACGAAGTGCAAGGATACGGTCAATCGTTGACCTCTTTGGTGTAAAGCCTGACTGCTCTGGACGCTCGTGCTCAAGCAGATGGTGGCGAACCGTATCGAGAATTATCCGAGCAAAGACCTTGCCCGGCACTGAGAGCAGCGTCACCCCTCGGTAGTTGTTGCAGTCTTGGCGATCACCCTTCCCTTTCCAGAGAGGGACAACAAGGCCCCTCTTCCAGTCAGTTGGGATGATGCCTGTGTTCCAGGCAGAGCACAAAACTGCATGCAACGACATGAGTGCAGCATTTCCACCAGCCTTGAGAAGTTCGGCATGGATGCCACAGATCCCTGGAGCTTTGCCCCGTTTCAACTGGTTCACCGCAGCCCGTATTTCCACAAGCTTAGGTGGACCACAGTTGATTCGAGGGTCAGCAACAGGGATTGTAACACCCTTGACGTCCAACTCGACAGCTGGGGGATCAGCCTGGTACAACCGCTCAAAGTAACCGGTCCAGTGGGCCTTCACTTCAGACTCCTCTGTCAAGAGCCTACCACTCTCTGCTCGAACTGCAGTGCTCCGAGGGATGTGCTTGGATGAACGTAATGCGCGAATTCCCCTGTAAGCGGGACGAGAATCACCTGTCCACAGGTGATGCTCTACCCCCTCACAGATTCCTCGCACATAGGCCTCCTTGTCCACCCTCAGTGCATGTACAGTTTTACGCCTCAGCTCCCTGAACAGCTCAGCTCTGCCATTCAGCCTGGCCCTGTGACTCTGTTCAATGGTATCCAGTGTCCCTTGAGAGACAAAATTCTTCTTTGCCCTGCGGTGAGTTCCAAGACATCCACCGGCAACATCAAGGACGGTGGTCTTGAAGGTAATCCATAACTCTTCAGGACCCCCCAAAGCACCCAGTCCCCCCAAGTGTCCACTCAGCCTGTTCGCAAACTCCTCAGCTGCTCTCTCATCCCTGAGCTTGGTAACATCCAGCCGAGGCTGGGATGGTACCATTCTCCAGGATTTAAGGTGCAGCCTTAGAGTTGCTGCAACAAGCCTGTGGTCTGTATTGAGGAACTGAGCACTCCGGTAGACCCTGCAGTTCTGGATGATCCTCCAACGACCGTCAATGAGGACATGGTCAATCTCCTTTGCCACACCACCAGCGTTGGAATACCAAGTCCAGCGATGAGCTTGTGGGCGCTGAAACCATGAACCAGCCACCCTAAGTCCGTGACTTCTTGCAAAGTCAAGGAATTTAGTGCTATTCTGGTTCATAGTTCCTGACCCATGGGGACCAACACACACCTCATAACCGTCCCTATCAGTTCCAGTCGATGCATTGAAAATAGCCAGGCTGTTGCTGCTATAACGGGATATTTGGGACCGACGGACCTCGGCGATAAACCGCTCGGATCACACACGGTTCAAGTAGGCGAAACGGCTCGTTCCGTACGGGTGCCGTCGAGGGTGTGGAGAATCGGGAAATCGCCACGTGGTCTCTAGGTATTTTGAAAATTGGCGAATAACCGCGTACCACGTGGAAGAAATATTGACCCTTCACGGTCCGATAAGGGACCCGTACTTCTCGGACTTTTCCGAAAAAGTACGATCGAAATTCCGGGTGATCGGTCGAGCCGACTCTGCTGCTCCATCTTGCGGTCGTGCTCGCGGCCGACGCCCGGCCCCGCAATAGTATGACCGCCTATCCATGAGGAATAAAACGTTCACACATGTGATGTCATCGGTCACATGGTTTGGAAGCCATATTGGATTTACCCTGAAACCGACAAAAATCTTCTTCTCCAGAACGACTGGAGAGATTGAGGGGAAATTTCACAGGAATGTTCTCCAAGCCTTGGGTGTTAAAGTTTGTGAAGGAATAATTGAATCGTCACATGGTTTGGCAGCCATATTGCATTGAATAAAAATATTAAATTATGTTTTTTCTGGAACCGCTTAATCGATCACCATGAAACTTCACATTAATGATCGAGTCGTGATGGGGAATATAGGTTTTAAATTTCAACCTGATCGGATACATGGTCTGGCAGCCAGAATTATTTAATTTTTTTGATCTGGGTTCTTTTTGATATACAGTACTCGGACGTGCCTGTACGTGCGTGCCCGTACCTGTGTGCCCGTGCGTGCAAAAAAAAACTTTCAAACCACATGCCAGAAACAACAACCACACCAGGCCGTTCCTTCACTCCTGCGTGCCCATACGTGCGTGCCCGTACGTGCAAACAAAAAAATTTAAAAAAATAGAAAAACTTTCAAACCACGTGCCAGAAACAACATCCACACCAGGCCGTTCATTTGCTCTCGTAAACGACTACTGGATTGGGGCATTGTGTTTATCTATTAATGCGCATAAGAAATCGATAAATTATTCGAATACATTAAGTCATCATGATCCGGAAGTGGTGTGTGCCCGTACGGAATGTTCACATGCATTCCAGAAATTATCGCTTGTATTGAAGTAACAACTGCTGTGATACTTACATACACAGAGTTAATTTAAAATCAAAATTAAAATCAAGTTTACCTCCCTGTCTTTGCTTGCCATGACATTCGCTGCCATTGACCATTGCCACTCCTACGCCACGGTAACTAAGGCACCGATCCCCATGGTAACCAATACTGCACGTGACGTCATCGTCGGCCGGCCGTGCACCGGCCTCTGCAGCCACGCCTATGCAGCAACGTGTCCTTTCATTGGTTGGTCAATAAATAGCCATAACTTGGGAACCACTTGTCCGATTTATATCAAACCTTGAAAAGGCACATCCACAAGGCACCAGTAATATAACTGGCAAGTTTCAATTACATCGGACCAGCGGTTGTCGAGAAACAGCGGACACACACACACACACACACACACACACACACACACACACACACACACACACACACACACACACACACACACACTGCTGGAATTATAGATAGATATATTTTTTGAATAAGGCTGGCTTGGCTGTGCCTGGATGGGTTTGAGAGTAGAGGAGGAGCAGCTGAAATGTGAATCCTCTCCACGTTCCTCCTGATGATTTCATCTGAGCTTTTGCTTGTTTGAGCTCCTTCTGATGACTCCAATGCAGGACTTTATCTGTTTGGTCTTTCATTTGATTATTCCCATGCTTTCGAAGAAAAGCGGGAATATTGTGATTGTCTCCGCCATCCATCCGTCCATCCGTCCGTACGTCCGTCTGTCCTACCCTGTAACTCCTCCTACACCGTTTGAAATAGGAACTTGAAACTTTGGGACAGAGCAGATATATGTATGGGGAAGTGCACAACACTTTCGGATTTTTGATATGACCCCTCGGGGCCGGGCCAAGGGGTTGGGGTCATGGGGGTCGATTTAAAAAAATGTATTTGCCATTGTACATGGTAAATTATTTTATAAAGAACTTTATGTGGCCCCCATGAGTGACATACAGTCAACACCGGGTGAAGTAGAGTGCGCCAGTAATCCGTCGACTCGAAGGCTTGGGTTGGACGATCGCTTGAGGACGGGAGCTCTGCGCTGGGCCGTGCTATGAGAGGGTGTAGGGCAGCCCGGAATCATGACGAAACCCAATCCTTATCCCTGTGACGAAAGAGGCGACCATGGTTGCGTCAGGAAGGGCATCCGGCGTAAAACCTGTGCCAAATCAGTATGCGGATCAAAATGGATGATCCGCTGTGGCGACCCCGAACTGGAGCAGCCGAACGACGAACAACAACAACATGACTGACAAACAGTCACAGGTTTTACTGCATTTATCTACTTGATTATGAATAATTATAATTAATATTATACACAGTTCATTCCTATGATTAATTTGATGCACAGTTCTATATTGCTGGACAGTGTTAAATTAATGTTTCATGAAATGTTGACATGCTTGCAATGACTTCTGATTGAGTAAACGTAGTAAGTCTTTGGTCATTAAACACATCAAATAGAAAAGAATAGTCAATCCATTTTGCAAGATAAAATTTCACCTGGCGTTAATGGGACAAAGCAGTGCACTCGGGAATATGTGATGGTGTGCCATCTACAACGTATTTCTAGTTCCGTATGATTTAGGCAGACGATGTAAATCTTAATTTATTTTTTAATAAAGTGTGTTTTCTTGCCTGTTTCTCTTTATTTTTGGTTGCATAGAAAGTTATTTTCTCCCAATGTAAACATTCGGTGTAGTTTAATATGGTTAAGATCATTGAGGTTGTGTCTTCTGCCCTCTCCACAAAATTTCAAATGTCACAAACACGTTTTCACTTTTCTCAGCGTGAAAATTTACACTTTTACAGTCTGCTATATGGAGCTTATAGTTCTTATGTGTGCACGTAGGATGCACCAGATCATCTCCTTGCAGTCTGTAAGCATACCACAAGAGTCATCCATAAGCACTGTTGTGAAACTCCATGTTTTTGCTTTTGTTATCAGATTTTGGAATGGGATGTTCTCGCGAATCTTGGAAAAGGACGGTTTGGAACCATATTGGACGCAAAGAAAGTTCACTCCGATAAAAAGGTACAAGGATACACTTCCTGTTCTTTCCTTTCAGTTTCTTTGAGCTCGACCACAGCTCGTGGAAGAGTGTAAACACAGCCACTGTACAATCATTACCACTCCTGTGATGGTTGAAATTAGGTCATCGTCACGATAATTCACGGTCTGGTGTTTGTGTGTGGGTTTGTCATGCTCCTCCTCCTACAGTTCTGGGCTGATTACATTAAGACTTGCTACAAAGGAATAGGGTGACCCCAATTAGTGTGTCGGGTTATTTTTTATCTTTGCCGGTGGTCTTTTGGAGGTGGGGCGAGGGATGGTATGCAAATTCTCCATGTAAATGTGTACCGTGTAGCGCCGCCTTCAGGTGGGGGAGGGTCTTCCAAGTCACATCATTTACAGCACAATATTCCTGTCGCCACATTTTCCAGTGCAATGAAGTGTTTGAGAAGAGAAGGTATGTTTTTGCTTCATGCATGTAACCCGGGTGATTTCTTTGTTGAAACAGCTGTTTGTTATCTATACACCACCCAAATAAAAGGTATGTGTCAGAAGAACGTTTTGTATTGTTGCGAATTCGCGCCCGCCAGCGTGCGAGCGGCCACGTAACTCGAATTGCGGCACGTCGCCCACCGGACGGACAATTCTGTCGTGACCCTCTCGGACCAACGCCGGGAGCTCGTCACGGGTGGGCCTTTCGGCCTCACCACGATCGTGCCAATCGGCCCCCGCGTGGGATAGGGTTGTTCGCCAAATACGACCTTCCTAAGTACCCACGCGGAGGGTAGACCGGGCGATCGCACCTCGCCGCAGATCGACTCCGGACACGGGCCACTTAAGCGACCCGTTGCGTACTATCGGGATAACCGAGCGGTGTCAACGTCGGCCTCGACGGTTCCGAATAATTATCAGGCGTTTTAAGCCCACTACCAACCCTTTACGTGAAGCAATATGGAGATTCAATTAAAGAAAAGACGAAGCGAAACGGGAAAAACAGTTCAACATAATGCACATTTATTCCGCGGCACACGGAGAGCACACATACTGTATACAACTACAACAATTATGCACCAAAAGCAGATGCTACAAAAGAAACACAACAATGCAGATCTACTACCGACTACGCGAGCACACGGCAACACTTACACGGTTTTACTTTACAGACAGCGCCGACAACACATTTACTCAAAAGCAAAAGAAAAGGGCCACCCTCAAAGACAAGGGGGCAGACGGGGCCTGTGGGCCGCGAGACCGGGTGGATCCTTCCCGTGTCTTGTGATGAGCCGCAAATGTGGCGGCGCCCCGACTCCGCGCTCCTTCGCGGGTTTCGTTGGCACTGCTTGGAGTGGGGTGGGAACGGGGCCCCTTTTCGCACTATCTCAGCGCGGGGGAGAAAAAGGGGGGGATTGTTGATGCTCTGGGGAAAGAGGATAGCTGGCTTGCTTGGGTCCCGCGACGAGCGACTCCACTGCGAGCTCGTCGCCGCCCGCCGTCTTCCTTGCCTTGGACCCGAGCTATTCGAGCTCCTCCCCAATTCTCCTCAGCCGACTGGAGCAAACCACCTCGACCGCGCTCCCGGCTTCAGGCTTCCCCTCTCTGCAGCAAACCACCTCGACCGCGCTCCTGGCTTCAGGCTTCCCCTCTCTGCAGCTCCCCGACAGACTCTGAACCCCGACAGACTGCCACTCTCCAGACCCGACTTGACTCACGGCTCCACAGACTGCTCCTCTCCAGAACCGACTTGACTGCCTCGACCTTTTCTCCAACTCCCTAAATTCGCCCAGCGCTCGGCGCTTTATCGTCCGGCAGGAGAACCCCTCTGCAAATTTCTGGATCAGAACGAGCTCGGGGGTGGAGCCACGCTCGCCCATTGGACGGAGAAAAAGGGGCGTGAGTCTCCCCTGATCCACGAATTTGCATATATCGATTCTACTCCGACGCGCCTGGAGGCGGGGCCAAACCGCCCGCGCTTCCTGATTGGACGGATCAGAAGTGGGCGTGTATCATTCCTGATCCGACTTCTCCTCGGAAAGGCCGCTATTTGCACCCGCGGCTCAGCGCGCGTCCCGCACGAAGCCAGGACAGCCTGACGCTCGGTGCCCACATGCGGTGCGGGAATGGCCGCAGAAGGAGAGGCAAAGGTGGTGGAGGGTTTAAAGTGCTGGTCCATGGCCATGGCGACGTTTGGAATGGCGGTGATGCGATGTTTGCGGGAGCGAGTTGTGAAGGTAAAGATCGTGGCTGTTGGCGTTGTTGTTGTTGTGAAGCGGCGTTGCGGTTGGTGGTTGTTGTGTGATGGCGGTTGAGACGTGGTTGGTTCAAAATAAAGATAGAACAGAAAAACGGCTATCGTAAAGGGTCGCAGCCCGAATGAATCACATTTATTCCCTCTAAACAACGGGTTTGGGGATAACTACACATGTACTTACAGAGATATCTCACCTACGGGACCTGAATGGTGGTTTGCGAATTTCCTCAACCGCAACAGTATGTTTGGAATAAGATCGCCCGTCAGGTGGGTACTCTGCTCATCTGGACTAATCTTGTGAAGCTGCCTTTCAAAATAATTATAATTAATCACACAGTTCTCATCGAGATACCCACATGTATGATGGAATATTTTAGCTTATCCCAATTTTTTTCCTCCTTCATCAGTTTCTGCATGAATGAAAATTCACAGAAAGTAAGAAAAATATCCGCTTGTTGTGGGCTGCAATTCCCACCCATGGGAATTCACTTAACCTGTTGAAACATTATCCCACAAAAAGACACAAAAGTATAAAATAAAATAAAATTTACAGCATCTTTGAACTTCTGCTTATCAAAACAATGAAAACTTGTCAATCAAGTTCAAAACCTTGTCAATCAGTTTGAAGAACGATTCCCTCCCTCACGAGTAATCCACATTTGTATAGAAAGTTAAAAAATCAAAAACTTCAACTGACTTGATATAAAGGTATCTAATTCTGTCTAAAAACTCGAAAGTATAATTTATGCTCCAGAAAGAGTTTATACCAGAATTCTTCTCAATTGTTTAATAATATTTCCTGAACTGTTCCAAAACAACTTGTAAGCCTGAGTGAACTAGAATACCGATAACTGTTTGGTGGAACACGACCTGGCACTCGCGATTAACCGACACTTGTACGGGTTTTTTTTAATGAAGAACTATGACGTATTGTTGCGAATCTGGAAGCCATGAGCACACAACATACGGGTCCTATAGATTAGTTATATCGGTAAGTACATGTTGCCAGTTAGGGTCCCGTCCCTGGTCTCATGGGTAATTAAATGTTCCTGCGCTGTGGAGTTATTTTAATAGTCAGGTTTTCTTTTCGTTTATTTTACACCAACATCAACGCCGACCACACCGCATCATCCTCACCTTCACTTCGCTCACTTCACCTCACTCTGGCCGACGTCATGATGGGCGGAGTTCAAGGAGGAGCCGCGTGGCGGCCCTCGACCAATCAGCGTACAACGAGTGAGGTGACCGTCGCCCGGCCAATCAGATCCTGCGACGGGAGGAAAGGGCTCCGCGTGATGTCACCACGCCACGGGCCAATCAAGGAGCTTGCCGCCCGTTTTTGGCCAGTGAGAGAGACGAAGAGCGATTTGTGCACCAAAACCTGCCAGTGAGAGAGGGAGGGTCGCGAGGAGGTGCCCCCCCCCTGAACAGGGGGGTATAATTATCGGCACGGTCTGCGCGCATGGGGGTTCTGGTTCTGGCTAGAAGTGCGTGCACGGGGGTTCTGGTTCTGGCAAGAAGTTCGCTCAGGGGTTCTGAGGGTTCTGGCAAGAGGTGAACATCTGCACGCAAGGTGGTGGAGCGCAAAAGCGTCTGCGCACGAGGTGGTCGGGGCAACGGAGGGTCTTCTCCTGCCAGCTTTCGCCCTGTCGATTTCGTTCGCCTGGAGCCATGTCGTGAGGGCGTCTGGATCGTGCTCGGGGTCCAGTTCTGCCTCGAGGACCTGGTCCTTGAAGACCGCACGAGGCGGACAGGTCCAAGACAGGCCTCAATAAAGACCATTTTGGTCCGATTCTTTTGGGTGTGTGCGTATGTGTGTTTGTGGCGTCAATCTCTAAGTAGTGAATGGTATAAGTGCGTTGCTGTACATACGTGCATTTCTTTTGACCGGTTTAACTCTGCCCTTATGTGCTCCCCTCATACCCTCATTGTGAATTAATACCCCGATTGTTAAATATATCAGCTCGTTCATGTCTTTTCCTCCATTGGCTTAGTGTGCTGCGTGTTGGAGAATTAGCCAGGCTGTTGCTGCTATAACGGGATATTTGGGACCGACGGACCTCGGCGATAAACCGCTCGGATCACACACGGTTCAAGTACGCGAAACGGCTCGTTCCGTACGGGTGCCGTCGAGGGTGTGGAGAATCGGTAAATCGCCACATGGTCTCTAGGTATTTTGAAAATTGGCGAATAACCGCGTACCACGTGGTAGAAATATTGACCCTTCACGGTCCGATAAGGGACCCGTACTTCTCGGACTTTTCCGAAAAAGTACGATCGAAATTCCGGGTGATCGGTCGAGCCGACTCTGCTGCTCCATCTAGCGGTCGTGCTCACGGCCGACGCCCGGCCCCGCAATAGTATGACCGCCTATCCTTGAGAAATAAAACGTTCACACATGTGATGTCATAGGTCACATGGTTTGGAAGCCATATTGGATTTACCCTGAAACCGACAAAAATCTTCTTCTCCAGAACGACTGGACAGATTGAGGGGAAATTTCACAGGAATGTTCTCCAAGCCTTGGGTGTTAAAGTTTGTGAAGGAATAATTGAATCGTCACATAGTTTGGCAGCCATATTGCATTGAATAAAAATATTAAATTATGTTTTCTCTGGAACCGCTTAATCGATCAGCATGAAACTTCACATTCATGATCGAGTCGTGATGGGGAATATAGGTTTTAAATTTCAACCTGATCGGATACATGGTCTGGCAGCCAGAAATATTTAATTTTTTTGATCTGGGTTCTTTTTGATATACAGTACTCGGACGTGCCTGTACGTGCGTGCCCGTACCTGTGTGCCCGTGCGTGCAAAAAAAAACTTTCAAACCACGTGCCAGAAACAACAACCACACCAGGCCGTTCCTTCACTCTCGCGTGCCCATACGTGCGTGCCTGTACGTGCAAACAAAAAAATAAAAAAAAACAGAAAAACTTTCAAACCACGTGCCAGAAACAACATCCACACCAGGCCGTTCATTTGCTCTCGTAAACGACTACTGGATTGGGGCATTGTGTTTATCTATTAATGCGCATAAGAAATCGATAAATTATTCGAATACATTAAGTCATCATGATCCGGAAGTGGTGTGTGCCCGTACGGAATGTTCACATGCATTCCACGAATTATCGCTTGTATTGAAGTAACAACTGCTGTGATACTTACATACACAGAGTTAATTAAAATCAAAATTAAAATCAAGTTTACCTCCCTGTCTTTGCTTGCCATGACATTCGCTGCCATTGACCATTGCCACTCCTACGCCATGGTAACTAAGGCACCGATCCCCATGGTAACCAGCACTGCACGTGACGTCATCGTCGGCCGGCCGCTCACTGGCCTCTGCAGCCACGCCGATGCAGCAACGTGTCCTTTCATTGGTTGGTCAATAAATAGCCATAACTTGGGAACCACTTGTCCGATTTATATCAAATCTTGAAAAGGCACATCCACAAGGCACCAGTAATATAACTGACAAGTTTCAATTAGATCGGACCAGTGGTTGTCGAGAAACAGCGGACACACACACACATACACACACACACACACACACACACACACACACACACACACACACACACACACACACACTGCTGGAATTATAGATAGATATATTTTTTGAATAAGGCTGGCTTGGCTGTGCCTGGATGGGTTTGAGAGTAGAGGAGGAGCAGCTGAAATGTGAATCCTATCCACGTTCCTCCTGATGATTTCATCTGAGCTTTTGCTTGTTTGAGCTCCTTCTGATGACTCCAATGCAGGACTTTATCTGTTTGGTCTTTCATTTGATTATTCCCATGCTTTCGAAGAAAAGCGGGAATATTGTGATTGTCTCCGCCATCCATCCGTCCATCCGTCCATCCGTCCGTACGTCCGTCTGTCCTACCCTGTAACTCCTCCTACACCGTTTGAAATAGGAACTTGAAACTTTGGGACATAGTAGATACATGTATGGGGAAGTGCACAACACTTTCGGATTTTTGATATGACCCCTCGGGGCCGGGCCAAGGGGTTGGGGTCATGGGGGTCGATTTAAAAAATGTATTTGCCATTGTACATGGTAAATTCTTTTATAAAGAACTTTCTTATGTGGCCCCCATGAGTGACATACAGTCAACACCAGGTGAAGTAGCGTGCGCCAGTAATCCGGCGACTCGAAGGCTTGGGTTGGAGGATCGCTTGAGGACGGGAGCTCTGCGCTGGGCCGTGCTATGAGAGGGTGTAGGGCAGCCCGGAATCATGACGAAACCCAATCCTTATCCCTGTGACGTAAGAGGCGACCATGGTTGCGTCAGGAAGGGCATCCGTCAGGAAGGGCATCCGGCGTAAAACCTGTGCCAAATCAGTATGCGGATCATAATGGATGATCCGCTGTGGCGACCCCTAACGGGAGCAGCCGAACGACGAACAACAACAACATGACTGACAAACAGTCACAGGTTTTACTGCATTTATCTAATTGATTATGAATAATTATAATTAATATTATACACAGTTCATTCCTATGATTAATTTGCTGGACAGTGTTAAATTGATGTTTCATGAAATGTTGACATGCTTGCAATGACTTCTGATTGAGTAAACGTAGTAAGTCTTTGGTCATTAAACACATCAAATAGAAAAGAATAGTCAATCCATTTTGCAAGATAAAATTTCACCTGGCGTTAATGGGACAAAGCAGTGCACTCGGGAATATGTGATGGTGTGCCATGGACAACGTATTTCTAGTTCCGTATGATTTAGGCAGACGATGTAAATCTTAATTTTTTTTTTAATAAAGTGTGTTTTCTTGCCTGTTTCTCTTTATTTTTGGTTGCATAGAAAGTTATTTTCTCCCAATGTAAACATTCGGTGTAGTTTAATATGGTTAAGATCATTGAGGTTGTGTCTTCTGCCCTCTCCACAAAATTTCAAATGTCACAAACACGTTTTCACTTTTCTCAGCGTGAAAATTTACACTTTTACAGTCTGCTATATGGAGCTTATAGTTCTTATGTGTGCACGTAGGATGCACCAGATCATCTCCTTGCAGTCTGGAAGCATACCACAAGAGTCATCCATTAGCACTGTTGTGAAACTCCATGTTTTTGCTTTTGTTATCAGATTTTGGAATGGGATGTTCTCGCGAATCTTGGAAAAGGACGGTTTGGAACCATATTGGACGCAAAGAAAGTTCACTCCGATAAAAAGGTACAAGGATACACTTCCTGTTCTTTCCTTTCAGTTTCTTTGAGCTCGACCACAGCTCGTGGAAGAGTGTAAACACAGCCACTGTACAATCATTACCACTCCTGTGATGGTTGAAATTAGGTCATCGTCACGATAATTCACGGTCTGGTGTTTGTTTGTGGGTTTGTCATGCTCCTCCTCCTACAGTTCTGGGCTGATTACATTTAGACTTGCTGCAAAGGAATAGGGTGACCCCAATTAGTGTGTCGGGTTATTTTTTTATCTTTGCCGGTGGTCTTTTGGAGGTGGGGCGAGGGATGGTATGCAAATTCTCCATGTAAATGTGTACCGTGTAGCGCCGCCTTCAGGTGGGGGAGGGTCTTCCAAGTCACATCATTTACAGCACAATATTCCTGTCGCCACATTTTCCAGTGCAATGAAGTGTTTGAGAAGAGAAGGTATGTTTTTGCTTCATGCATGTAACCCGGGTGATTTCTTTGTTGAAACAGCTGTTTGTTATCTATACACCACCCAAATAAAAGGTATGTGTCAGAAGAACGTTTTGTATTGTTGCGGTCGCGCCCGCCAGCGTGCGAGCGGCCACGTAACTCGGTGCGGCACGTCGCCCACCGGACGGACAATTCTGTCGTGACCCTCTCGGACCAACGCCGGGAGCTAGTCACGGGTGGGCCTTTCGGCCTCACCACGATCGTGCCAATCGGCCCCCGCGTGGGATAGGGTTGTTCGCCAAATACGACCTTCCTAAGTACCCACGCGGAGGGTAGACCGGGCGATCGCACCTCGCCGCAGATCGACTCCGGACACGGGCCACTTAAGCGACCCGTTGCGTACTATCGGGATAACCGAGCGGTGTCAACGTCGGCCTCGACGGTTCCGAATAATTATCAGGCGTTTTAAGCCCACTACCAACCCTTTACGTGAAGCAATATGGAGATTCAATTAAAGAAAAGACGAAGCGAAACGGGAAAAACAGTTCAACATAATGCACATTTATTCCGCGGCACACGGAGAGCACACATACTGTATACAACTACAACAATTATGCACCAAAAGCAGATGCTACAAAAGAAACACAACAATGCAGATCTACTACCGACTACGCGAGCACACGGCAACACTTACACAGTTTTACTTTACAGGCAGCGCCGACAACACATTTACTCAAAAGCAAAAGAAAAGGGCCACCCTCAAAGACAAGGGGGCAGACGGGGCCTGTGGGCCGCGAGACCGGGTGGATCCTTCCCGTGTCTTGTGATGAGCCGCAAATGTGGCGGCGCCCCGACTCCGCGCTCCTTCGCGGGTTTCGTTGGCACTGCTTGGAGTGGGGTGGGAACGGGGCCCCTTTTCGCACTATCTCAGCGCGGGGGGAAAAAGGGGAGATTGTTGATGCTCTGGGGAAAGAGGATAGCTGGCTTGCTTGGGTCCCGCGACGAGCGACTCCACTGCGAGCTCGTCGCCGCCCGCCGTCTTCCTTGCCTTGGACCCGAGCTATTCGAGCTCCTCCCCAATTCTCCTCAGCCGACTGGAGCAAACCACCTCGACCGCGCTCCCGGCTTCAGGCTTCCCCTCTCTGCAGCAAACCACCTCGACCGCGCTCCTGGCTTCAGGCTTCCCCTCTCTGCAGCTCCCCGACAGACTCTGAACCCCGACAGACTGCCACTCTCCAGACCCGACTTGACTCACGGCTCCACAGACTGCTCCTCTCCAGAACCGACTTGACTGCCTCGACCTTTTCTCCAACTCCCTAAATTCGCCCAGCGCTCGGCGCTTTATCGTCCGGCAGGAGAACCCCTATGCAAATTTCTGGATCAGAACGAGCTCGTGGGTGGAGCCACGCTCGCCCAGTGGACGGAGAAAACGCGGCGTGAGACGCCCCTGATCCACGAATTTGCATATATCGATTCCACTCCGACGCGCCTGGAGGCGGGGCCAGACCGCGCCGCGCTTGCTGATTGGACGGATCAGAAGTGGGCGTGTATCATTCCTGATCCGACTTCTCCTCGGAAAGGCCGCTATTTGCACCCGCGGCTCAGCGCGCGTCCCGCACGAAGCCAGGACAGCCTGACGCTCGGTGCCCACATGCGGTGCGGGAATGGCCGCAGAAGGAGAGGCAAAGGTGGTGGAGGGTTTAAAGTGCTGGTCCATGGCCATGGCGACGTTTGGAATGGCGGTGATGCGATGTTTGCGGGAGCGAGTTGTGAAGGTAAAGATCGTGGCTGTTGGCGTTGTTGTTGTTGTGAAGCGGCGTTGCGGTTGGTGGTTGTTGTGTGATGGCGGTTGAGACGTGGTTGGTTCAAAATAAAGATAGAACAGAAAAACGGCTATCGTAAAGGGTCGCAGCCCGAATGAATCACATTTATTCCCTCTAAACAACGGGTTTGGGGATAACTACACATGTACTTACAGAGATATCTCACCTACGGGACCTGAATGGTGGTTTGCGAATTTCCTCAACCGCAACAGTATGTTTGGAATAAGATCGCCCGTCAGGTGGGTACTCTGCTCATCTGGACTAATCTTGTGAAGCTGCCTTTCAAAATAATTATAATTAATCACACAGTTCTCATCGAGATACCCACATGTATGATGGAATATTTTAGCTTATCCCAATTTTTTTCCTCCTTCATCAGTTTCTGCATGAATGAAAATTCACAGAAAGTAAGAAAAATATCCGCTTGTTGTGGGCTGCAATTCCCACCCATGGGAATTCACTTAACCTGTTGAAACATTATCCCACAAAAAGACACAAAAGTATAAAATAAAATAAAATTTACAGCATCTTTAAACTTCTGCTTATCAAAACAATGAAAACTTGTCAATCAAGTTCAAAACCTTGTCAATCAGTTTGAAGAACGATTCCCTCACGAGTAATCCACATTTGTATAGAAAGTTAAAAAATCAAAAACTTCAACTGACTTGATATAAAGGTATCTAATTCTGTCTAAAAACTCGAAAGTATAATTTATGCTCCAGAAAGAGTTTATACCAAAATTCTTCTCAATTGTTTAATAATATTTCCTGAACTGTTCCAAAACAACTTGTAAGCCTGAGTGAACTGGAAAACCGATAACTGTTTGGTGGAACACGACCTGGCACTCGCGATTAACCGACACTTGTACGGGTTTTTTTAATGAAGAACTATGACGTATTGTTGCGAATCTGGAAGCCATGAGCACACAACATACAGGTCCTATAGATTAGTTATATCGGTAAGTACATGTTGCCAGTTAGGGTCCCGTCCCTGGTCTCATGGGTAATTAAATGTTCCTGCGCTGTGGAGTTATTTTAATAGTCAGGTTTTCTTTTCGTTTATTTTTACACCAACATCAACGCCGACCACACCGCATCATCCTCACCTTCACTTCGCTCACTTCACCTCACTCTGGCCGACGTCATGATGGGCGGAGTTCAAGGAGGAGCCGCGTGGCGGCCCTCGACCAATCAGCGTGCAACGAGTGAGGTGACCGTCGCCCGGCCAATCAGATCCTGCGACAGGAGGAAAGGGCTCCGCGTGATGTCACCACGCCCCGGGCCAATCAAGGAGCTTGCCGCCCGTTTTTGGCCAGTGAGAGAGACGAAGAGCGATTTGTGCACCAAAACCTGCCAGTGAGAGAGGGAGGGTCGCGAGGAGGTGCCCCCCCCCTGAACAGGGGGGTATAATTATCGGCACGGTCTGCGCGCATGGGGGTTCTGGTTCTGGCTAGAAGTGCGTGCACGGGGGTTCTGGTTCTGGCAAGAAGTTCGCTCAGGGGTTCTGAGGGTTCTGGCAAGAGGTGAACATCTGCACGCAAGGTGGTGGAGCGCAAAAGCGTCTGCGCACGAGGTGGTCGGGGCAACGGAGGGTCTTCTCCTGCCAGCTTTCGCCCTGTCGATTTCGTTCGCCTGGAGCCATGTCGTGAGGGCGTCTGGATCGTGCTCGGGGTCCAGTTCTGCCTCGAGGACCTGGTCCTTGAAGACCGCACGAGGCGGACAGGTCCAAGACAGGCCTCAATGAAGACCATTTTGGTCCGATTCTTTTGGGTGTGTGCGTATGTGTGTTTGTGGCGTCAATCTCTAAGTAGTGAATGGTATAAGTGCGTTGCTGTACATACGTGCATTTCTTTTGACCGGTTTAACTCTGCCCTTATGTGCTCCCCTCATACCCTCATTGTGAATTAATACCCCGATTGTGAAATATATCAGCTCGTTCATGTCTTTTCCTCCATTGGCTTAGTGTGCTGCGTGTTGGAGAATTAGCCAGGCTCAGGTCAGCTATGGGAGCATGTGCCAGAACAGCACGTCGCTGCGTCCACTTTCCGCCGGTACTCCAGGGGCCTCTGTCTGGCCATCCCCCAGGCAGATGCCAGGCCCATCCCCATCTCCTTGAGATGATGGTCAACCTGTTGGAACCATTAGGCACGTGGTCGACCCACTGGCCTCCTCCACTCATGAGACTCCCTCGCTGAGAGAATCTGGTGAGCAGGATCAGAGTCAGGAAAACGAGCCACATGTCCATACAGCCCCAACTGACGCTCACAGACTATGCAGGTAACAAATCTCATCCGAGTCTCTTTCAGCAACCGCTCGTTGGACACAAAATCCGACCAGCGATAGCCAAGGATTCTCCGAAGAGACCTGGTACCAAAGGAATTAAGTCTGCGTCTCAGATCCTTGGTCAGAGTCCAAGTCTCGCACCCATAGAGCAAGACTGGAAGTACCAAGGACCTGAAGACTTGGACTTTCGTCCTCCTGCACAGGTACCGGCAGTGCCATACCCCATGATCCAGTGAATCCATGACTCCCCAGGCCCGACCCAGACGTCTATTGACCTCTGACTCGCAGCCAGCAGAGACATGATTATCACTGCCAAGGTAAGTGAATCTCTCCACGACCTCAACATCCTCACCACAAACAGACACAGACAGGACAGCAGCATCCAAGATGTCACCGAAAGCCTGGATCTTAGTTTTGACCCAAGAAACCCGTAATCCCAATGGCTCCGACTCCTCATTCAGCACCTCGAGGGCCCCCAAGAGGATGTCTAAAGTCTCCGTAAAGATGACTGCATCATCTGCAAAGTCAAGGTCCGAGATCTTGACATTCCCAAATGACGCACCGCAACTTGATCTCTCCGACATCCTCCCGAGAATCCAGTCCATACAAGTGCTGAAAAGTGTGGGGGCAAGTACACTTCCCTGACGAACTCCAGTAACAACTGGAAATAAGTCAGAGATGGTACCACCACACTTCACAGCACTCTCAGTACCAGAGTAGAGTTCAGACATCAGATCGATCAGTTTTGGTGGCACCCCACGAAGACCAAGTATCCTCCAGAGGACATCCCGATTCACTGAATCGAACGCTTTACAGAGATCAACATAGGCTGCAAGCAGCCCCTGCCGAAACTCTCGTCTGCGTTCGGTGAGGACACGAAGTGCAAGGATACGGTCAATCGTTGACCTCTTTGGTGTAAAGCCTGACTGCTCTGGACGCTCGTGCTCAAGCAGATGGTGGCGAACCGTATCGAGAATTATCCGAGCAAAGACCTTGCCCGGCACTGAGAGCAGCGTCACCCCTCGGTAGTTGTTGCAGTCTTGGCGATCACCCTTCCCTTTCCAGAGAGGGACAACAAGGCCCCTCTTCCGGTCAGTTGGGATGATGCCTGTGTTCCAGGCAGAGCACAAAACTGCATGCAACGACATGAGTGCAGCATTTCCACCAGCCTTGAGAAGTTCGGCATGGATGCCACAGATCCCTGGAGCTTTGCCCCGTTTCAACTGGTTCACCGCAGCCCGTGTTTCCACAAGCGTAGGTGGACCACAGTTGATTCGAGGGTCAGCAACAGGGATTGTAACACCCTTGACGTCCAACTCGACAGCTGGGGGATCAGCCTGGTACAACCGCTCAAAGTAACCGGTCCAGTGGGCCTTCACTTCAGACTCCTCTGTCAAGAGCCTACCACTCTCTGCTCGAACTGCAGTGCTCCGAGGGATGTGCTTGGATGAACGTAATGCGTGAATTCCCCTGTAAGCGGGACGAGAATCACCTGTCCACAGGTGATGCTCTACCCCCTCACAGATTCCTCGCACATAGGCCTCCTTGTCCACCCTCAGTGCATGTACAGTTTTACGCCTCAGCTCCCTGAACAGCTCAGCTCTGCCATTCAGCCTGGCCCTGCGACTCTGTTCAATGGTATCCAGTGTCCCTTGAGAGACAAAATTCTTCTTTGCCCTGCGGTGAGTTCCAAGACATCCACCGGCAACATCAAGGACGGTGGTCTTGAAGGTAATCCATAACTCTTCAGGACCCCCCAAAGCACCCAGTCCCCCCAAGTGTCCACTCAGCCTGTTCGCAAACTCCTCAGCTGCTCTCTCATCCCTGAGCTTGGTAACATCCAGCCGAGGCTGGGATGGTACCATTCTCCAGGATTTAAGGTGCAGCCTTAGAGTTGCTACAACAAGCCTGTGGTCAGTATTGAGGAACTGAGCACTCCGGTAGATCCTGCAGTTCTGGATGATCCTCCAACGACCGTCAATGAGGACATGGTCAATCTCCTTTGCCACACCGCCAGCGTTGGAATACCAAGTCCAGCGATGAGCTTGTGGGCGCTGAAACCATGAACCAGCCACCCTAAGTCCATGACTTCTTGCAAAGTCAAGGAATTTAGTGCTATTCTGGTTCATAGTTCCTGACCCATGGGGACCAACACACACCTCATAACCGTCCCTATCAGTTCCAGTCGATGCATTGAAAATAGCCAGGCTGTTGCTGCTATAACGGGATATTTGGGACCGACGGACCTCGGCGATAAACCGCTCGGATCACACACGGTTCAAGTACGCGAAACGGCTCGTTCCGTACGGGTGCCGTCGAGGGTGTGGAGAATCGGTAAATCGCCACGTGGTCTCTAGGTATTTTGAAAATTGGTGAATAACCGCGTACCACGTGGTAGAAATATTGACCCTTCACGGTCCGATAAGGGACCCGTACTTCTCGGACTTTTCCGAAAAAGTGCGATCGAAATTCGGGGTGATCGGTCGAGCAGACTCTGCTGCTCCATCTTGCGGTCGTGCTCGCGGCCGACGCCCCGGCCCCGCAATAGTATGACCGCCTATCCGTAAGGAATAAAACGTTCACTCATGTGATGTCATAGGTCACATGGTTTGGAAGCCATATTGGATTTACCCTGAAGCCGACAAAAATCTTCTTCTCTAGAACGGCTGGAAACATTGAGGGGAAATTTCACAGGAATGTTCTCCAATCCTTTGGTGTAAAAATTTGTGAAGGAGTAATTGATTGGTCACATGGTTTGGCAGCCATATTGCATTGACGAAAAATATTAAATTATGTTTTCTCTGGAACAGCTTAATCTATCACCATGAAACTTCACATTGATGATCGAGTCGTGATGAGGAATATAGGTTTTAAAGTTCAACCTAATCGGATACATGGTCTGGCAGCCAGAATTATTTAATTTTTTGATTTGGGTTCTTTTTGATGTACAGTTCTAGGACGTGCCCGTATGTGCGTGGCCGTACGTGCGTGGCCGTGCGTGCAAAAAAAAGAAACTTTCAAACCGCGTGCCAGAAACAACAACCACGCCAGGCCGTTCCTTCGCTCTCGCGTGCCCGTATGTGCGTGGCCGTACGTGCAAAAAAAAAAAACAACTTTCAAACCGCGTGCCAGAAACAATAACCACACCAGGCCGTTCCTTCGCTCTCGTAAACTACGACTGGATTGGGGCATTGTGTTTATCGATAAATGCGCATAAGAAATCGATAAATTATTAGAATACAGTAAGTCATCACTATCCGGAAGTGATGCGTGTCCGTACGGAATGTTCACATGCATTCCACGAATTATCGCTTGTATTGAAGTAACAACTGCTGTGATACTTGCACACACAGAATTAATTAAAATCAAGTTTACCTCCCTGTCTTTGCTTGCCATGACATTCGCTGCCATTGACCATTGCCACTCCTACGCCACGGTAACTAAGGCACCGATCCCCATCATAACCGGCACTGCACGTGACGTCATCGTGGGCTGGCCATCATCGTCGGCTGGCCGCACACCGGCCTACGCAGCCACGCCTACGCAGCAACGTGTCCTTTCATTGGTTGGTAAATAAATGGCCATAACTTGGGAACCACTTGTCCGATTTATATCAAACCTTGAAAAGGCACATCCACAGGGCACCTGCAATATACCTGGCAAGTTTTAATTAGATTGGACCAGTGGTTGTCGAGAAACAGCGGACACACACACACACACACACGCACACACGCACACACGCACACACGCACACACATACATTGCTGGAATTATAGATACCAATACGTGCCCATAAAAAAATAATAAATAAATAAACCACACAGGCCGTTTCTTCGCTCTCACGTGCCCGTACGTGTGTGACCCGGAAGTTCGATATTATTCACAGTTACGATTATTCGCAATTTCGTTTTAATACCCAATTATTCAATTAGCGCCAACGTATTTTACCTTTTCGCAATGTTGTGTCAAGGAAAAACAAAAAGAGAAGAGAAGAGAGAGAAAAAAAATTACTTCCTGGTTCGGAGCACACCAGCACTCTGATCTTACCGAAATTTATACACTGTCTAATATGAAAATGATCATAACTTGGGCAATTGTGTTTATCTATAAATGCGCATAAGAAATCGAGAAATTATTAGAATACACGAAGTCATCACTCTCTGGAAGCCCGTCCTTTGTAACCCGCAATGGGGAACACGGCTGAGCTTATCTTCCTCATCGGCCACGCCCACGCAACAACGTGTCTTGTCATTGGTTGGTAAATAAATGGCCATAACTTGGGAAGCACTTGTCCGATTAATATCAAACCTTGAAAAGGCACATCCACAAGGCACCAGTAATATAACTGGCAAGTTTCAATTAGATCGGACCAGTGGTTGTCGAGAAACAGCGGACACACACACACACACACACACACACACACACACGCACACACGCACACACGCACACACATACATTGCTGGAATTATAGATACCAATACGTGCCCATAAAAAAATAATAATAATAATAAATAAATAAACCACACAGGCCGTTTCTTCGCTCTCACGTGCCCGTACGTGTGTGACCCGGAAGTTCGATATTATTCACAGTTATGATTATTCGCAATTTCGTTTTAATACCCAATTATTCAATTAGCGCCAACGTATTTTACCTTTTCGCAATGTTGTGTCAAGGAAAAACAAAAAGAGAAGAGAAGAGAGAGGAAAAAAATTACTTCCTGGTTCGGAGCACACCAGCACTCTGATCTTACCGAAATTTATCCACTGTCTAATATGAAAATGATCATAACTTGGGCAATTGTGTTTATCTATAAATGCGCATAAGAAATCGAGAAATTATTAGAATACACGAAGTCATCACTCTCCGGAAGCCCGTCCGTTGTAACCCGCAATGGGGAACACGGCTGAGCTTATCTTCCTCATCGGCCACGCCCACGCAACAACGTGTCTTGTCATTGGTTGGTAAATAAATGGCCATAACTTGGGAAGCACTTGTCCGATTAATATCAAACCTTGAAAAGGCACATCCTCAGGTCCCCAGCAATATACCTGGCAAGTTTCAATTAGATCGGACCAGAGGTTGTCGAGAAACAGCGGTCACACACACAGACACACACACACAGAGATTGCTGGAATTATATAAATATATATATATATATATATAAATATATATATATATATATATATATATATAAATATATATATATATATATAAATATATATTGTTGTGGTTGAGGAAATTCGCAAACCACCATTCAGGTCCTGTAGGTGAGATATCTGTAAGTATATGTGTAGTTAGCCCAAACCCGTTGTTTAGAGGGAATAAATGTCATTCATTTGGGCTGCGACCCTTTAAGATAGCCGTTTTTCTGTTCTATCTTTATTTTGAACCAACCACGTCTCAACCGCCATCACACAACAACCACCAACCGCAACGCCGCTTCGCAACAACAACAACGCTAACAGCCACGACCTTTACCGTCACAACTCGCTCTCGCAATCATCGCATCACCGCCATGCCGGGCGTCGCCGTGGCCAGGGACCGCCACAATGGACCCTCCACCGCCTTCACCTCTCCTCCTTCTGCCGCCATTCCCGCGTCGCTTGTGGGCACCGATCCTGGACTCGTGCGGGGCGCGCGCCAAGCGGCGGGTGCAGGGAGCGGCCTTTCCGGGGAAGGTGGATCGGGAATGATTCACGCCCACTTTTCCTCCGTCCAATGGGGGATTGTGGCTCCGCCCCCGAGCCGATCCTGATCCAGGAATCTGCATATGGTTTCTCCTGTCGCACTATAAAGCGCCGAGTGCGGAGCGAATCGGGAGAGTTGGAGAGGTGTGGCAGCGACAGAGAGTTGAGAGTTTCCGTTTCGGGCTCGAGTTGGAGAGGTGTGGCAGCGACAGAGAGAAGAGTTTCTGTTTCGGGCTCGGGCACGTTGTGGCGGCGGCGAAGTGTGGCAGCAGCAGCGCAGCAGCCAAGACGGGGTTTGGAGTCTGTCGGGGAGCTGCGGAGAGGGGAGGCCGGGAACGCGGTCGAGGTCGCAGTGGAGTCGCTCGTCGCGGGACCCAAGCGAGCCAGATATCCTCTTTCCCCCGAGCATCAACAACCCCCCCTGTTTCCCCCCGCGCTGAGATAGTGTGAGAAGGGGGGCCCCGTTCCCACCCCATTCCAGGCAGTGCCAGCGAGGCCCGCGGAGTCGGGGCGCCGCCGCTATTTTGCGGCTCACACCAGACGGGTAGGCTCGACGCGGTCTCGGCCCCAGGCCCGTCTGCCCCCTTGTCGTTGAGGGTGGCCCCTTTTTCTTTTGCTTTGGAGTATATGTGTTGTCGGCGCCGTCTGTGAAGTAAAACTGTGTAAGTGTTGCCGTGTGCTCGCGTAGTCGGTAGTAGATCTGCATTGTGTCTCTTTTGTTGCATTTGCTTTTTGTGCAGAATTGTTGTGTTTCTTTTACATTTGCTTTTGGTGCATAATTGTTGTAATTGTATATGTGTGCTTTCCTTTTGCCGCGGAATAAATGTGCTTTATGTTGAACTGTTTTCCCATTTCGCTTTGTCTTTTCTTTAATTGAATCTCCATCTTACTTCACGTAAAGGGTTGGTCGTGGGCTAAATACGCCCAATAATTAATCGGAACCGTCGAGGTTGACGATAACACCGCTCGGTTATCCCGATAGTACGGAACGGGTCGC